>NW_022704992.1:5699861-5798178 GCF_011630105.1 Anneissia japonica | reverse complement strand
TGAGAAATAAAAAAAGAAAAAAAAAAAAAAAAAGAGGGGAAAAGAAAATAATATTAGCCCAGAATGTCTCAAATGTTTTGTTCGGACGTCTAGAACACAAAAATTTCGCGGGGGCATGCCCCCGAACTCCCCACGACAGTGTTGTCTCAATCGGCCCAACTTCCGGCCCCCCATTTGGACATTTCTGGATCCCCTGATTTTGATTGCCAATCGATAAAATTTTTGCCTAAAAAGCACAATTTGGGCCACACTCAGCTATAAAAACTCTCCCTGTGAACTCTATTAGGGATGTTTATTCTGAGACCTTGATCGATGCTCTAGTCAGCTTCTTGGTTCGGAC
This sequence comes from Anneissia japonica, assembly GCF_011630105.1. Lineage (NCBI taxonomy): Eukaryota > Metazoa > Echinodermata > Crinoidea > Comatulida > Comatulidae > Anneissia > Anneissia japonica. The sequence goes on along the minus strand of NW_022704992.1, from coordinate 5,797,838 downwards.
ACCCTCGTCGGACATGTCAGACCCCGTCAGCAAATTTCTAGTTAGCAGTGCACATACTCTCAAGATTATTAGGATTTATTTGAACAAAGCAACAAAACAAAATGAAGAGACACAAGACATAGATGATATGCAAACCACCACAGATGATATTTAATATTCAAGAAAAAATGCTCAAATAAGCATGACAAATTGGCTAGCATCAAACAACAATAACACACAGATGCTGTGATATTAAAAGGAACATTTTATATTAGGTTTACTACCTACAGTATTCTAGACCAGAAAATTATCTTTACCCTAACTAAAGTTACTAGCAACATACAGCTCTAGACTCTAGTCTTGTCTCAACGTATACCTTAAAGCAGAATTTACAATTATTGCTAAAATGTGTACTATGGTATATTATATTAAATTCAAACTCCAATTTAACTACAATAAAACAAAATTCAATTGGGAACTTCAGCCACTTCAATTTGGATTAAATTAAAAATTTTCCAGGCATATTATCATCACTTAGATTATCTAGTAAAATACATCTGAGATATGTGAAATGTACTTTGTCTTGTATCATCACTGTTAAATATTGTGCATAGATACATGTGCGTATTCTTCCAGGTTCATTAATTTTAATAATCCAGATTGCAACTTTATTAACACGAAGAAAGTTCTGAATTTTAATGGCATAAGACTTCTTCAGGCCTACTACCCTGGGGACTGGGTCCAAGTAGAAAGCTCCGGGGTATGGGAAAAACCCCACTTCAGCGTTTCTTAAGTTTTAAAGGACGTTTTTAAGTTGTTTATGTTCCGCTCCCTAAAAGGCCCACCAAGTCAACATGGAATAAAATGATAAACGCTGATGAATATCCCGTGGCTCATTATAGTGTAGAGTCCCTTTTTCATAGCTGTTAATGCCACTGCTGAATATATGTACTTTACATGGAACAAAGAACAGAAAAGAAAAATTTGATCTGAAATCAAGGTTGAAGTGGTGGTCACCAATCGTTATAGAGAAAAATTTGCATTGTTTGGCTAAATACAACATACAGCAACTGTCTTGCACTGGACAAATAGCATGCAGATAATATGGTACTGTACATAGAAAACAATAAATATGTCACCAGTGTATTATATACATGTCACTGTTCTATATTACACATCTTTTACCTTTACCTATATTTGCTTATACTGTATATTGGATGGTATTGTTGAGCGCAACTGAAGTCAGTCACTTATTTAAATTAATGTTCAGAACAGATCATTGGTGGGAGAATCTACAATAAATGTGAATACATTAAAATTATCTATTTTGATATGGTTTCACCATATTTCGTTAAATATTCCACCTACACAATCTCCTGAAAGAACAAATTATAGATACTTGGTAACAGTTTGTCACACCTATCCAGAAATGAAAGAAAAAAATGCTGGATAGGTATGAATAGAACAGAAATACATCTTTGAATCAGGTACAGTATTTATGGTTAATAAAACTTATATAAAACAGCTATTTTTGCTGTGTTATTAAAAAATATAAACATATTTTTGAGGGGGAATAATCATAGAAAAGGTAAAAGCAAATAACATTTTACTACTTAGAGAGTATAGTTTTCTTCTTTTTGTACTGATCTTTGAGGATAATAAAAAAAAAGCTGTGTATAGCAATTAAATAAATATCTTGACTAATCATTTGTATTGGTCCATTCTTAAACTCTGGAAATTGGTTCTACTTTTAAAAACAAACAAAAAAACATAAGTGCATTTAATTCCTGAGATTAAAAAAAAAAAAATTAACAAGTGTTGGCTTAATTAAATATAGAATTGTTTAAAAGAAATACACCAAGTGCTGCTTCAATAAATTAAATGTATACAGGGCAGTATTTTGACAAAAAAAGACACAGAAAATTAAGTTAATGTTGGATATTTAAGAGAGCAGGCGTTGTGAATATAAGTGTATTATTTCACCACAAGCAATAAATACGGACTATACACTTCAGTATGTAAATAGAAAATTCAAAATATAATTTAGTATAATATAGGAAATACTATTTAATATTTTAATATCTAACCAACATTAAAAGGCTGGCTAAAAAAATATACAACTATCCTTTTGCAGCAAACATACCTTGGCAATTCACTATTTGCTAGACAGATACAGTAAATCTGAACACAACACAGAGAAGAAACATGTTATTTTACAACTACACACACACACAATAAAAAATAGGTGAATATGAAATGCTTAAAATTTGAGTCACTAAGTATTGAGGGCTGTAGCTTGGTGGTTGAGAGGCATTGTTTATAGACAAGCGTTAAATCTTGTGACTGGCCTGTGAGAATACTTACCATCGCTAAAAAAAAAAATTAAATTGACTGATAGTAAGTAGGGACAGTGCTAAGGTAGCTGTATGTAATTCATTTAATTAATATGATAAGATACTATACATTGAACAATTCTCAAAAGTCTGGTTTCCATAAAATGTCTACACACTATTGCCAACAATTATTGTGAATCACGGTAGCAATGGTATGAGGCTTGATATTGATGATCACACCAACTACTGAGTATCACCAAGCCTAATAGGCCTAGAAAATAGAAAACCTCTAGTCGAAAACTGCTTGGATTGATTGATATTCAGTAACTTTTAATCAAAATTTGACAACATCACACAAGAAAATCAAGTGTGATAATTATCGATAAAGTATAGTTAATTCAGTGAATGATTGGTCAGTGGTTTACGATTTGTCTCCGACTCTCCTTATTTTTTGGCGATAATAATAAATACTTTATTTCAACATGGTAAAACTTCATTCACCCAAGGGAGTTTTTCATCAAGGCCGTGCAAGGCCGTATAAATATAAGTAGTATAAAAACTAAAAAATAAATGCAAACACAATGTAGAAATAAATCTCAGATAAGAAAGTATAATACACATTCCAAGTACCGAAATGCAGGCCAGAAATGGACAGCCTTCTCAATTGTGCTGGTGACAACTTAGTGCAGCAATTGCAGTAGCAACACAGTAGCGACTTTATGGGAACTAGGCTTAACACACAAAACCAGATCACTGCCATTAGAATTTGATCAAATTCACCACATTCTACAACCACTGTCGAATAATGCCACCTCAAATCAACCATTGCATGAAATAATTCGAATGGAACAATCTTAAAAGTATATCTCCAATATAAACATCCCAATGTAAGAATCTACATGGATTGACCAGTGCCTCCTTCAATCCGTTATTCAAAATCGCTTTTTAGTCTAATTTGAAAAGATCTTTAATATCTGCCAATGCCTTTGCAACTTGCTCACCAAATTTCTTTGAATTCTGTAAAAGGAAGAGAGTAAAAAAAAAAATCAGTCAAATACTGTATAGGGGACTAGGCTTATCCCTTCTTTAAAAAAATTAAAACTTTATATTTGAGCCTTGACAAACATTTCTGACAAAGTATAACTTCCAAGCTATTTAGGGCACAGGATTTTACTAACATTCCAACCAACACAATTCAGCATCAATGCTGTGACTTACAACAGAAAAATAATGTCCTTTCCTATAATGAGTATTGCTCGCTGTGTCTGTTTTCTCAATATTGTACCAACTATAGGTCATCACATGACTGTTAATTTGACCCAATAAACTAATTGGGTAATGACCACTCGGTAGATGATGGCAGGAAACTTACCGAAGTGGGACATGATACTTTGCAGGAAATATGTATGAATATCATGTTTTCACCAGCGATGATATAAGATACACCATAACCATCATCTGACACCTACAAGACAAAAAAAAGCAGACTTTATACGCAAAAAGATTTAGAATCATTGAGTGTTAGGAGCTACAAGAATGTGGAAAGGGAACAGCAGGAAAAATACAAAGGTGATGTTAACGGTTCTGGATGGAAAGAATCCTTATTACCACCAACTTGTATGACAAAAATGAATTAACATTGGATTCAAAGAAATATAGCTCTCGGTTTTATGCTTACATAAAATATGTCAACATTTGTTTTTTCAAATACAATTAAAATACTGTTGTATAAATGTGTACATACCGGACCAAATCCGCCTCCAGCTGAAATATACTCAGGAAATTCTACCAGGTCCATCTTATTGGTCTGTTGATGTGGCGTTTGGCTAGTGGAAAGGCGCCATGGCTCAGTCAAGGCCTGAATGTTTTCATCAAAACAAAATTGAAGGATATTTGTAACAAAGCGTAGCAAAAAAAAGAAGTTTTTCATGTCAAATATTAAATGTTACTATGCCAGGATAACATAACTAACACACAGAACTGCCTTGGTTCTGAAAAGCACTGACATTTCCAATTATTATCATTATTATATCATAACACAATATAAGATATGATAAAACTTCACTGTCACAGCAGTAAAAATACAGATGAGATATGGATACTTAAAATACACTCATATTAGTAGAAAAATATAGAAATACTGTATAATTAGAGACAAGACACTATATTTTCATTCTACACAATCTGGGCGAGGATATATTACATTTTGACATTTTTAAGATGGATTTAAACACTTTGCTGGAGATGGAGAAAAGTTGAGACTTTAATTGTTTCTTAAAGAAATCAATGGAGATGATTTAGGGATGGCAACAGAAAAGGTATCCTAACAAAGGTCATAGAAAAATGATTACTATAATCTTGAAGATAATAAAAAATAGAAATTTGACCTCATGTAGAAAGGGAGAATCAGCTTCCAAGTATTGGGATACCACATACAAGCAGAACAAGTGTCTGTCGATTCCTTTGCCATTCATTGCATCTCGATAACCTTTGACATGCACATCAACAGCCTTCTTGAGTAATGCTAGTCTTTCTTCATTCTGTAATGGTAACAAATCATATTGGGATTTCATTATACTGTACCCTTGATGCTATTTTTTTAAATTATGTGTTTTAAGATTTTTGAAATAAGCCTGGAATATTTCAATAATTTGGTCTAATGATATAGTATAATGCTAATAATATATGGACTATACTATACTACAGCTACCATTTTCAAATGACTGGAATGTAAAAAGACAGGGCATCCTAGTTTTTACTATGATTGTTACAGAATTTGCACACAAAAATTGCGAGATGTGCTTTCTTGAGTTAGAGAAATTGTTTTTGCGAGAAAGCAACCTACACTATGTTGTTACAAAATTTGTACACAGAAATCAAACAGTGCACTATCTTGTTGTTATAAACTCACAGTTTTATCTGGATTATCCATGGATCGTACAAATTCGCAGGATTCAATCGTACATGGACGCACAGTTTCTGTTCTACCTTCACGGAATAAGCGTGTCATTGATGCTTCATAGGTCTGGTTGAATCGACCCTGGTCCTGGAATATACAAGTAAAAAAAAATAAAGTATCCATGGTATTTTCGTATAATTAGTTGATGCCTGAAGAAATTACCAACCGAAATACTCTTTTTACTTTACAATCCAGATACATGCATTCTTAATTTGATTATAGAAGGTGTGGGCATAAATATGGGTCAAAAACTAATATCAGCTTTATGTTCAATTTTAGTATTTTACTGATGATCAGTGTCGGGCCATAAAAACAAGGTGTTTTCCTAATCAATGAAGGTAGGCGCCAGCTGTAACAAATTGTTGTCAGGCCGCAGTGGCCCAGAGGCCACACTTTACACACCTGTGGATTAGACTAATGATTCTTTTACACAGTGGCGGCACTAGCGGGGATGGGGGAATATTCACCCAGATAATTTTCTTGACCCCCAGTTTTCCCCAAAAAAAGGAGAAAAACCACAATTCGTTGGGAAGAAAAAAAATAACAAGTATTTTCTACATGTTAGTAGACTATCTATTTATAAATCGATTAAAGAAGCCTCTGAAACACCAAAATTTTTCGAGGACTTCACCCCCTGCACCACTTTAAAGACATTATGAGTGACGCTCGGCCACGCCCACCCCAGTATACCCCCTAAAATGTTACCTAGGGTCCCCAGATTTCAGACGCTGGTGCCGTCACTACTTTTACAGTCAGCTCAACTCCAGAGTTAAACCAGACATATCCCACACTTGTACCCAAAGCATATTTTGCCAAGGGTTTCGATCAAAAAGGAAAACCAACAAACCCTGGATGTGCTCTGCTCAAATTTTGTCTGGAGATGGCAGTACAGCATCGCTGATGCTGATGTAAAGGATTTCAACTATCAAAATCTGATGTTTTTCATGGTCAAAAATAACACGGTTAAAAATCCTCCCTGCCTTATATTAATAAAACCATTATTTACTATTTAATTTGTAAATTTGTAGTTATATAGCATCCAATAACAACTCCATTAATATAATATTACTACAAATATTTAGGGCTCTACCTTTTCCTTACATTCATGAATAATATGTTTTCTAATGAACATTTTTTTTTTCAAAACTGAAATTTTGGATAGCAAAGTGCAAAAAAAACTTTCAGGAAATGATACCAGCAGAATGAGTTTGTATGCAATGTTTACATTTCCAATGCCAGTGTTCACTGTCAGTGTAAATATTACTCAAACTCATCCCAAATGTTTGGCCTAAGGTAAGACAATTTCATTCCATGTCACACCAGCATTACACTGGCTAGGCAGTGTAAAGAGGGATATTAGATACAATTTCAAAATTGAAATACAAAAAATAGTAGGGATTCTTACCCTGAAATAAGCTAACTGCATCCCCATCTGAATGAATGCATCAGGGCTGACCTTGCACTTCTTCATAAGACCCTTACCAAAGGCATTGTGTACCATCACATGCAAGTCCACATCATTCGCTAATTCTGTTGCTAGTTCTTTGCTGCTCTTTATGGTTGTCATCAACTGCAAATATATATACCGTATTTATTCGAATAAAGGAACCACTTTGAATAAGCGCCCCATTGAATAAGCACCCCCTCTAGAGTCTCATTTGGAGTAAATGCCTCCCTCAAATCGTCGCTCACATCACGAACTAACACAATCAAATTAGATTGTGTTAGTTTGTGAAATCACAAAAGCGCGTCAAAATACGCGCAGTTGTTGTTACGGACTTTTTGTGTGATAAAGAATTCGAAAGTGCCTGACAACCAATACGTGCAATACACCAATCTACTTTGATTGTGTTACGGAACATAGCCTTAATTTTTCTATGTAAATGTTAATCGATTATTAAATATTTGTTTGATAACTAATATAATGCGAGCTTTTCGTGTTTTTAGTACATTTTTATGGTAAATTATTAGGTTTTAAAATACCTATTTCAGAAAGCATATTCTAAACCATTAAGGTTATGAAGTCATGCAGGTTTAATGAACGGTAACCAACATCCAGAGGGCGCCATCTGGTGTTGTAACGACACGACTGTGTATTCTATAGTAAGAAAACATCCTATCATTTAGGCAATCTTATGCTATATCCAAACTATCAAATTTTATGTGACAAATAAGTGTGATATGCCCATAAATTATTTGGGTGTATTATGACACCATCATGCACATAGTATATGGGATCAACAAGCCCATAGGCTCATCATGTCCCTATATGGGCTCATCATGCCCATATATGGTCACATCACACACATTTGTCACATAAAATATGATACTGTGGCCAGAGAATTATAAATTGTTATATTTACAAAAATTTTATCATTTTCTATTTTTCTTATTATGATGTATACATTATTACTATTGTCTTTATTGATATTAGATATTAGAATAATCCTTACTTCTGGTAGAATTTGCCACTTAAGTAGCTGAGGAGGACTCAACTCTCTAGTAACAGTTCCTTTACAATGGCCATCCTCTTTGTATCCAAGGGTAACGAAGTCTTCTGCATATGCATACTCAAAGAGATGTGCCATAACTGGGGCATCAGCACTGCAAGACACAAGTTAATACACATAATAGAAAAAAAGATCAAAAGAAACAAAAACAATGATTAAAACAAATTTTTCCCTGATATAATTTTTTTGGGACTTGCGTGATAATACTGAATAGCCTGGTTCACGTCAAACTTTATCTGGATATACCCGTCTTGAAACATGATACGATAATCCCCTAATTGCGTTCGATGCCAAGTTAGAGCCACATAAACAGCCAGTTTCAGGCTGTCGACGTCACACGGTGGAAAGGCTTGTTTAATAAAACATCTACTGTATTTTACGACCCTCTAGTACCAAGTGGTATTCGTTCAAAAAAAATTGTAAACTACTGTAGAGAAGGTGTGAGTTTCCACTACCTAACCTAGCCGACAAGTACGAACCAACGACAGTGCAGCAGCGTGTTCTATCGCAATCTAAGTAGTAGATTCTCTAGGCCCTAGCTACATTTACCTTCGATAAAAAACGAATTATTTTAATCGCTAGCTAGCATTCTTCCATTTAACAAAATATTGTTTTCATTTTCATTAAAACGTATTTATACTTTATGGACCTTTCTGTCCTGTTTTGTAGTTTTTAGATCGCTCAATTGTGTTGTTTACATGTACTTCGCAAAAATCTAGCTTCGCGGTGTCAAATAAGTTGCTGACTTCCACACACTTTTTTATTTTGTCATCGTAAACATGTGCGCTCATTTTAACGACTGTCGTTGGTGGTAGTTCGTTGAAATTGAATTAATAGCGACTATTATAGCAGAAATGGAAAAGATTGAATTGTCAATAAATAAATACAACAAATCTGATTTTATTATTAAGAAAAATATATATTATCACTTTGAAAAACGTACGCAATCGGACTTTTTAACGTTATTACTTGGTCGATGATGCAAAGGGCAAAGGTCATTGGTTATTTAGACTATTCGTAAAACGGACGTTTGCTGGGTTTTTACCCAGAGTATTACAAATAATTTCTGAAAAACAGACTAATGAGACTACTTCGATGCTGTTGTTAGCATTCTTAAAGTACGTTGTTACCAGCCAGAATGATAATGGTGGTACAATACAACAACGCTGGCTTAGATGCCTATGTTACGTAATCGTGTCCTTGTAATCCGCCGACTTTACCGTTAAGCAAGTTAATTTACCGTTATTCTAGTAAAGTTAAGTCACTTAACTTAAGTGACTTAATTCATTTATCTAGCTATAATTGAGTGGTTCACGTCGAACTTTTAACTAGTTAAGTGGATGTATATCTAGATAAAAGTTCGACGTGAACCATGTTTATGTGTATTTGTTTGGTCCAGATTCCATAAAAAATATTTCTGTTGCAATTATTTCAGATTGAGAGACAGTACATTATTTTAAATTGGTTTAATCTGACATTTAGTAATTTAAAAATTTTAACTGGAATTTTTATACAGCATTTTAATATTCTATAAATTACAATTTTGTATGTATTATAATATATCTTACCTTATCTATATTGAACTAATGTTTTGATAAAATTGTAATGATTTTGAAAATGTACCTATTGCTACTTTCATATTGGATGAATAAAATTGAATATGAATCTATATTGACTGGACTATTATTTTGTCCTTAGGATGGACCGGAATCTGTTTGTGATGTGTACATAATGGCTGTGTGAAAAAAAAAAAAACTGAATAAACTTTAAGCTTAAATTCCTTAAAATCACTGCACTGCCGCTACACTGTTTTCAGTGCAAATATTGTACTGTGTAGTGGTCCCTGACGCAATTGGGAGGGGCTCCCTGATTCGACAGACCGATCAGCATCGCAGAAAACTGTCGGCGATAGGGTGTAGCGATTGTATGGAAACCTAACTTTGCTACAGCAACTTACATAGAATGTTCTGCATTGCAACCAACACGTCCATTCTTGAAGATAACAAGATTGAAAGACTTGTCAAACCAGCGATCATATCCTTTGCCATGAAGTAGTGAGCAGCCAAATTTATCCAGCTGTGTGTAGTCATCCTATTTAATAGATACAGGCAGCATTACAATAAGCAGAACACATTTTGTAGTTTCTTTCATTTGTACCATACAATTGTTTTAAACAAATACAATAAAGATATAATAATGATATATTCAGTTTAACATTTAGTTTATGCAAATTATCAAGATAAATATAATTAGTTTATAAAATTTGATACCGATATATGTATGGTTTGGTTCAATATTATTCTTTAGTCCTATCACATACTTTAAAATAGACTGCACAGTATAAACTTGGCATTAGTTGGCAAGTCAAAGAACATGACTACTAAGAATTTAAAATTTTACAAAAATTGTAAATCACTATCAAAAAGACTTATGGGAACAACATGCAAGTGTCCCCTACAATTTAGGAAGGCCAAACCGTCAATTGCAGGTTCCATGCAGTGAGCGCATGGAATTAACAAACGTACATACACCCATGTATGTACTATATGTACCAGTATAAACTACCAGGACCATACAATTTCTATATATTTGACTTCTATTATTTGAATGTACATGTTCTTGTTGTGGTCTGTGTACAACCAGCAGAACAAGTTGTATACTGTACTAGCTTTTACTATGCTCTACTATATTAAATATTTTACAACCCCATTAAAATGTTACACTAAATACTTCAGTTATGAAAACATACCATGGTACATTTATACAGTATAATATTATACAATAATAGATCAATAATAATTAATAATCATAATAATATATTAAAGATGTATTGTCCCTTGCTAATGTAAAAAAATCATAAGAAATAAGTTTGAAATAAACTTGCTCATTTTGCAATAACATACAAATTATTAACTTGTGCCTAGAAATTATTGAATTAAAAAAATGTGTAGCCTGATTTTTAAACCAAAAAATTATAATAAAAATAGTGAAACATTTTCAGTGACTGGAAGTGTTTCTATCATTTTTCGCTGTAAACTGATGGGTAGACATTTTTTAAAAACACTAATTTCTATGTTCAAGTTGATAACTTATGTTACTTCAAAATGGGCAAGTTAATTAAAAAAAATATTTATTTTTTTTATATTTAGCATGGAACAATACATCTTTAATAACATTAATAAATTAAATAATATAAGTGTTGTGTTTTAAGTTATGTTCATTTACACAAAAACCACTATTACTGCTACCAGTGAAACATCACAATAGATCTTCCCAGAGTGTCAGTTTAAACTGACCAATTAGAACACGACCAGGAATACGCATGTGTACTACAAATACATGTGTTGTCCCATAAACACACGTTTGCGTATGTTTTTACACTGTCGTTTTATGGGACCTTAGCAACAATATAGAGGTTTCGCACGCGAACGAATACATGTACGCATACGTTTTGCTATCTGTAACGGTTCGTAGCCAACTATTTTTTTTGCAATCACAGAGCAATTCAAGCGTAGTCTAGGCCTAGGGCCTTACCTGTTCTCTTCTCTCATCATACTTCTCAAAGTTTTATTAGTATATATGTAAGGTTTTGGAAATTGAAATTGAAAATTGTAGCCGAAAAATATTTCCTTTGTTGCCCAGAAGTGTTGGTTATTTTGTGATAGGCCTTATTGTTTATGACCCAAAAGTGCCTGGCTACAAGTAGGCCTAGGCCTACGCAAAATCCCGACACCACCAAGGTCAAAGCACCGACTTTTTGATACCCCAAAATGAGACGCATCCTATCGTAATTTGCTGTCTTCAAATGTCACAAAAATGACACGTACGTATTCAAAGATACATTTATTTTTTACACTTACGTAAAATGTGAAAAAAATAAACGAAGATCCTACTAGAAATTCAAAATTTCCCTACGCGTTTTTCACTTACGTGTAGTGAGGTAGATATGTGTGTCGTCCACACTTTTAGCATATAGCAGCCGGCGTATGAGGTCAAAATGATGACGTATCTGTCACATTAACCGTACGTGTTCGCGTGCGAAACCTCGCTAATATTCAAGGGGCGGGGCTTAGTGGAAAGTTCTATTACGGAAGTGAGGTGCACTTTGAAACAGTAGTCAGAAATTCCAAAAAATATAACATTGTCAGAGATCAGACCACTGCCTATAGGTCTGACATTCACATACTGTAGGTCATATCTGGCTGGTATCCCAACAGGTCAAAGGTCCTAATAGGTCAGACATTCCCAGTCACATATGCATATAGCACAAACATCCATACTACATACTGTAGGTCACATCCCCCGAGGTCAGGTAATACCATAGGTCACATATCCCCATGTCAGACACCCCAATACATCAAACATTACATTAAGTTGTATATTACCATAGGTCAGTTATTTCAAATAGATTTGTAATCTCTATAGGTCAACTCACTCTCGTGGTCCAGCACTTTTGTTGTCTACAATACACAAAGGAGGTTCTTTTTCAACCAACGTCGAATAGGGAATGAAGACGATTGTTAGGGAGGCGGTTCGTTCGTTGCGCCCTGGGTCGGACTGTTCTATTTTATTTCGAAGGGGTGTTCTGTTTTGAGAACAATGGCAATTAGTCAGTTTATCCAGTTAAGTATTCACGGAATAGACTTGTAATCTCCATAGGTCAACTCAGATGCAGATGTTAGGGTAAAGATAGGTCAGATATCTGCATAGGTCAGATATCAGAGACCAACTGCACTCGCATGCCGCTGGTTGTATCGGATTAAAGTACAGTAGTTATTAAGATGTTATGACTGATTAGAATGAAGATAACCAACAGTCAAAAAGTAAACTTCTAAGTGTTAGTATAATCATAAAATACTTAAGAAAATTAAAACAATTATATAATGATGAACATCTAAATAGGCTAATGGTAAAAGGAAATGATTACCTATGACATATTAAAATGTAAAACTATATATAGCCAATAGTGCAAGGCGGTGACTACCAACAACAAATTAAAACGTAAAACTAATGAACCAGCAAAAGCAATGATAAGAACAGGTAGGCAAGCAAGCAAGCAAGCAAGCAGAAATTGATTGTTTTCAAAATTGTCTGTTGGGGACAAACATAGTACTCTACCTGGTTTTGTTGACTAGAGGGATTTTCGGTTTGCTTCTTGATATACCATGGTGGGTACACTTTACGAAATTCTTCTAGCGGTTCCTTATGTGAAACAAATGTGGTGGCAGGGATTTAAGAAAATTAAGTCATCATTTATTTGGGAGAAAAATTCTCTGGTTTTCTCAGAGTTCTTTCTTTTTGTTGTTGTTGTAAGGAGATGGGGGGGGGGGGAGAAAGAAAAGGAACATGATATAAGGACTACAGTATGTTTTAAGATGATGTGAAATTACTATATAAATACTTAGCCTAAAAAAAGAAATCAGAAATACTATGATCAGTTGTTAGAAACTGGGTTCAAATTTCTGCCTTATAATTTAGTATGTAGGACTGGTTATATATGTTAAATATGCCTGTATCATAAAGAGTTATGTGCTCTAATACTGAATTGCGAAGTTAAATGATATTAAACTGATCACTATAAACATGTACAGTATTATTATATGAAGGAACATTGAATAGTGAAGCTTTAATCCTTATAACCAATTTCTGCAAAGGAAAGCAATCATATAAGGCAATATATTTAGTATCCATTCCAAAAATATTTTGCATCCCTTACTTTATTTCTTGTGAAATAAAAAAAAATTATAAAATTATGATAAACAAATGACAAACAAGAAATAGCAAGGCTCCATTTTATGGAAATGAATAAAAAAAATAAAAACAAATGATTAAATACGATGACAAATGTATACAATTCATAATATATTCATTGTTTCAAAATTATTTTATTATTTATAGAGCACAATTTGGCTCAATTTTACCTACATGGTTGCTTTTATGTTAGGTTACTTGGTGTTTTTTGGTTGTTTTTTTATTGTTTATGTTTATTGTGTTCCTAGCATTGTCCTTAATATTGATATTTTTATATTTATTTCATAATTTTTTTTCTTTTTTAATTCATTACATTATTGCTTGTGGTATTGAGTGTGCTATCAAAATAAATATTCCTGTTATCATCATACAACATTCATACGCCTTTAATAAATAACATACAGTAGATAAAATAGAATGAAAGAAACATTTGTACCAGTGATTGGTGCTCATGTGAAACAGCCAATATATAGTAGACCACTGAAAATAAAGCATTCGTAGCAAGAGCAACAGCTTAGTCTGAATTCAATTAAATAAAAAAAATGGTGTGGGAAGATGATTTGGAAATTCTTCTGCTTAGATAAAGAATAAAGTGATAGCTTCTGTTGAATGTTATAAAGACTCATGCCGACACAGTAAAGATGTTTGGTATGGAATCTTTAGAGAGAAAAGAGAAAATAAAAGAATACGAAGGAGTACAGTATACAAGGTGGGGCCCAAATCTCAATTGCGCAGTACAACATCCGAGTGAGTAGACCAGCATGAGCCTTGCAGCTTATTTGAGCATCTGTGAGTTATGATCCTGCAAACCACTGCTTGCCTGTGGTCTCAAATTGCAGGAAAACGGTGCGGTGATGTTGGTTCCCCTGCGATAGTCTGTTTTCTCATGCTTTTTTTTAATTCTTAGGTCGCTTGGTTAGACTTTAGGATTTAGTTTTTGGTTTGTTTTCTTTCGTGTAACTTAAGCGCATAGAGACCATGTAGTATGCGCTTTACAAGTCCCAAACCATTACCATTACCATTATTTGGCATGCTTTAAATGAACAAATAGGCTTCACTATTACAAAATTACATGCGTTTTGAGAGTAGCGCTTACTCAAGAGTTAAATTATTAGCTTGGTTTTTCCCATTTACCTTGTTAAAATTACACAAAGTTTTGTACATATGCCTACATGACTTGTTATAACATTTGTATTAATTAAGTCAGAAAATTTAATAGTGTCCTGACATTAAACACCAAAGCCAGTTTGGTAATATGCACTCTCTACTAAGCATTGCAGCAAGACTTAGCGTTATGTGAGTTTATTCAAGACTGGAACTTATTAGAGATAGATGCTTATTCAACCATTTATGCCAGTATGTGAGAAATTATACCAGCTGGGGCCTCAAGCATAGCATCTGAGGGAGATTACCAGCTAGTTGGCTATGGCTCAGGTTCAGTCCTCTTATTTGCTTTGCTTGAAAAACTTAGATTCGGCATTTGGCACGACAGTGTGTCCTTTAATCTTTAACAAAGCAAAAACTTACTTGTCCATTAACAATTTCCAAAATCGAAAACCATTAAAGTTATTCTCCCAAATACAATATAGCCCAATAATTAAAGAAAAATAAATGATTATATTACAATTTAAATAATAAAATATACATTAGTAATTTACAATGTAATAATAATTTTAAATTAAAAAAATATATATACAGTAAATAGTATGTGAATGATTTAAAATAAATAATAACATTAGAAAAGAAACTAAGCTAAAATAATTTTTGTAAAAGATCTATTTCAAAGTAATATAAAAAAAAATCATTTAAAGTGATGCCACCAAAATACTTGATGAAAACCAGCTAGTACAGACAGTTCAGTTGTCAAGGAATCTAAGAAAATATAGCAGCTACTGAAGAAGTCTGCTAAGGTAGTATTTCATCTGAAACAGTATGCCAGCTAGCGCAGATATTCTGGCACAACATATAAGGGAGTATACCTGCTAGTGCAGACAGTTCATTTGTCAAGGAATCTAAGAAGGCACAGCAGCTACTGAAGTCTGTTTAGCAGGTATTTCATCTGAAACAGTATGCCAGCTAGCGCAGATAACTTATATGCATAACACCTGAGGTTGGGGTCTGCTGTGTATTTGGTATTATTACATTTATTATAATATTCTTGTACCCTCGACTTGAATCACAGAGCACAGTCAAGCAAGGTTGTTGCTCTGAAGTTGAACGTATGGGACACTTAAATGACAGAATGACTTATTACAGTTAACCAGCTCATCGCTATTATCAATGGGCAGTTCATCCCTGACAACTATGAATTAATTTTGTGCAATGGTCTAGCAAATTTATGTTTAAAATGGCAGTTTTCAGTATAGCAAGTATTAACCTGAGTTGAGATATGAGATATCAGTGTAGAAATAACAGTCTGGTACATGGAGATGAAAAATATTACATGGAGATGACAGATGTTTGAATAGCATCAGAGGCAGAAAAACCAGCAGTGGAATTTGGCTCCATTTTCATAGCATCGGAGGAGTACTGCAGCTGGCCAGTTTGGCACTAAGTACATTTTTTTTTAAGAAAAAAAATATTTGTTTATGGAATACTCACTGGATCATAATCATGCTCTTCTTCGTCAAGGACCACCATGAACGCGGCCTTCTCAATTACATCCAAAGACACCTTATTGTCTCCCGACTTGAAAAACGTCTGTCGAGCAGCTGCCCATGGAATTCTATTGGGTAAATAAATACACATGTGCAATTATATACATCAAAGTAAACAAATCATGTTTTGATTGGATTTTTATTTTATTTTTTCAAAAGCTTACACTCTCATCCAATTGAAAATGCACCAGTGCACTAAAATAAATCTACCAGTGCACTAAAATAAATCTACCAGTGCACTAAAATAAATCTACCAGTGCACTAAAATAAATCTACCAGTGCACTAAAATAAATCTACCAGTGCACTAAAATAACACTGTGCAACTGCACCCAATGCGATTAGGAACACTTCATATTTAATCAACCAATACATGTAGCATTACCAACAACTGATGGCAATAGCATGTAGCTATTTTATGAAAACTAGGCTCAATAAGATTTAGTTACTATGGCAGAAGATATTACAGTACTATTCAGAAGCAGCACAGTGGCCTATTCCACCTTTGATACTCTAGGCATCACAGTGAATTTTTTTGGTGCAATACAAATTGTGGCTTTCCTTATTGCCAAAATCATAAATTTAAAAAAAAATAAAATTAATAAAAATATATAATGTACATATTATCTGTTGTATGATGTATACATACAAGGGCATGTTAGTAATCAATACATTGAACTGGTGATATTTGTATGTACAAAAACAAATTATCTTATTTTTAATCATACTTTTTATTGTTACTTACAAGTCCATAATAATTGCTGTTGACCATGAGTGGAGAGCGCCCTCTAAGATATACATATTCTTCCCACCAATCGCTGACGTAGTTAGAAGAGAACCACCATTTGAGGTAGAGGTAGCGTTGTAATCGCATTCCGAGGTTCTTTTTAAAGTCACTAGCAAGTCTCTCCATTCTGTTGTACTTTTCATCATCCATAAATGGACGCACTGATCGTAAATACTGTAAATAAATATCATATTGGCTACGGTCTGACTTGGAGACAAGCCAGGCATACGTTGAGCCCAGCTCAAGGTTAAGCCCAGCTTAACTTTGCCAGGCGTTCAGACTAACAGGATTAGCCAGACGTGAGTATTTGCATATTGATGAACTGTAACCAGGAAACGAGTTGAGATAAGCCACCTAGTTCAGACTGGCAGTTGGATAAACCCGGTAAGTTGAGCCGAGTTTATCCACCTAGTCTGAACTAGGCCATTGACTATTATGATGAGCTCCTAATTATTATTAATATGTCTTTACTATTATCAACATCGTCATTATCATTATCACATACCACCTGATCAGTAGTATTTATTATCACTGTCTTCATCATCACTATCACTTTTACCTTTACATCATCACTACATTCATTACAATCTCAACCCCATTATAATAAATAATAATAAATAATCCTCATTGTCGTATCACTGTATTAGAAGGGATTCATCTTTTCTCTTTTTTTTTCTTTTTTAAAAAGTTACCACTACAGTTTTCCCATCATAATCCTACTTATCAAATCAGCAAAATATGTGAAATAATTATAATGATATTTTATTAAAATCAATTTGTTAGCATTAAAAAAAAACAAAACAAAACTAAGAATTTTTTTAGAGCAGCAATCTCTCATAGCTGTAGAGTGACAGATGCTAGATAATTGATCATACCCGTCTTAATGTATCGTCTATACTCGGTAAAGGAAGATTAGGAAGTGTGTTCTGGTAGCTGTACAGTTGGGGTTTACGAGTACAAAACACCTTGAGGCAGAGCTGCAAAACAAACAAATATAAATGCTGGTATGAGAACTTTGGCTAATGTTTGCTCTATTATACTAAGCATAAATATTAGTAATTTGTTGGAAAATGCATACATAACACTTAGGTATGTAATATACAAAAAAATTATTGAAATTAAATAAATGGAACCAAATGATTTTTTTTTAGAAATTAAAAATTCACAACAAATAAATATAGGCATAGTTACAAATTTAATATTAAGTTTGGTATTTAGAAATATCTTCTTTTATTACTGATGGAAAGGATTTCTTTACCTAGTTTTATATTATATAAATTACTTGCATACTTAAGCAATACCTTAAGAAATGCATCCTTAATATCATATTCCAAGCAAGTACAGCTTGGCCTCAAATGCAATAAAATAAAATAGTAATAATCACTATAATAAATAATAATGACCACATTTTTTTTTCTTGTGCAATATTCGAATAAATATTTAATTAATGAATATTTTGAATTAAAAGTATTTTATAATGATAATGAATTTGGAGTTTATATTTTTCTCTTTTTGAATGTTTTTTTATATTTTTATTGTCCTGTGCTTTTTTTTTAAAAATATGAATTTTTGCAATTATTACTATAATTAATTATAACCTTATTTGGATTAAAGATTTGAATGTCAATTTTTATAATAATGATTTCTTACATTTTTAAATATTTCTTTTTTTATGAATATTTTTATTGCCCCATGCTTTTTTGCTTTTTTAGTATTTGTATGTTTATTGTAAATTGTTGTTCTTATGCTTCTTAATGTAACTGCTTTTCTGCTTTTTAAGTATTTATTTACCTATTGTGAATTGTTTTTTGCTTGTAAATATACCACAATTTAGTTCTTTTTACTACAATGTTATATTTGACAATTTCTTTTTACCTTTGTATTGTAATTTTTGAATTAATAAATATACCATGAGAATGAATGAAAAAATGAATAGAGGAACTATTTTGTTTGTTTCTAGCCAGTCTAGGGCATTTATTAATAATATCGTACATAGGCCTATGCCTCCAGTCCTCTTAATGAATACAACATACACTTTATGGGTTATAAATAATACTTCTTTCTTTTGAACAGAGTATTAATAATTTAAATGAGAGTATGACCTCAAAATAGTAATAATAGTAAGGCCCTACTATAGTGTCCAAATCCAAAAAGGGAAAATATGTCATCATCATATCAACAAACTTTACTAATATAATGACAAAAGAAATGGAAATACTAACCACCCATAGTTTGGTCAAAAGTGACGCTCTTCCTCTTGGCTCATACATAAACCTACGATATGACAAGAGGAACTTGAGCATATATCGTGTTGAGTAGATGATCACCAACCAAAGTATTGTAGCAAACAGTATCGTGGACATATAGCTACTGGTGGAAGTGTCAAGATATGATCCCCTGAAAAGGAAAGAAAGTATGATTGGTTATAATAAAAAACAATACACTTATAAATCCTCCATACATTTAATGGAGAAGTTTCAGAAATGTTCCCTATTATATAATTTATAACTAACATCTTTACAGTAATAATACACTGTACTTGAAAAATGGAATGGAAAAGTTTCAAATACAATGGGAAAATATAGAAATACAATTGGATTGGATTGGATGTATTTGGTGTAAACACCAAGGATAGCCCACGAAAGTCTAGAAGAAGACTTATTTTCAGTGGGGTCCTTCTGGTGGTGATTAGGCAGTACACTGGGAGACAATCCCCTACTCTTTTCCGAAGAGTGTACTGCATTCTTTAAAATGCACATGGGCCATAAATGCACACGTGACTAACGTCTTAAAGGTCTTATAAAGATGATGCGCTATTGTAATTTTTATTTCAGCCATCAAGCTATAACACAAGGAGAGGCAGCGATGGGAATTGAACCGGGCACCTAGAGATCTCCACGGTTCAGCACACACATAGTGGCTACCACCAGATTAACTGACTGAGCTAAGCTGCTCTCTATAAATAATACAATTTATTATGTGACATTCAGTTTAGGTAATTTTTTTCACTCGATTGGTAGTCAGTTTCAAAGTACTAAATTAATATTCATAATATGCCAATATGGTCAAAATTTAATTGAGTTTTACAATAGTACAATAACATACCTCAGTACTATGATTCAAATATCCCTAGCAACCTAAATGTTAGTTTATTAAGAAATTATTTTAAAAAAATAAGTTGATACTTACAAGGGAAGGTGTTCTCGTACTTTAGCAATCATACCCATAGAAGGATCGACTTTGGCCAGACTAAAGGCTAGAACTAAACTCACAACAGCAAGCCATGATGCTGGGCTAGCTGGGTAGGTTGTTGTAACAATATGGTTCTAAAAATTGTAAAAATATGTAAATTAATTACATTAACGTTAATAATCATATGTACAACATACAGCTTCAATGCCATTCGAAAATAATTTGATAAATAATTTGAAATAATATTAAGAAATACAAATCAGTAAAGAGATACTCTTTTGGGGGAGAGGGGATAGGGAGTGGGGTTACGGATACGTTACACAATGACTGCTCTGTTTCAATGGGCATATTAGAAACATACATGTTTTGTGAGGGTAGCAGGATATAATTCAGGTATGACCATAGAATAGTATTGGTTGGAACAGTCATATTGTAGCCATGAATCATTTCCCTTGTCAATGATTAAAAAAACTTCCAACATAATCCTGCCCAAAGGAGATACACACATGCCACTCAACTCGACAGTCACTCAAATCAAGAATTATCATAGCAAAATATAGCATTGCAATCAATCCACTATAATAAATGCAATCTTTATCTATTTCTGACCAAATATGCACTCATTTTTAAACAAACCTTTTTCTAGAACAAAAAAGCATATCTACAGTAGCAATGTTATAAATATAGGAGTACTTGATAACAATATTATCAAAGAAAGGTTATCATACTGAATAAAAAAAGTTACAAGTCAAACAAAACAGTTATCTTGAATGGACTAAAAGATTTCAAGCCTAATGATAAAGTTTAAATGTAATATTTAACGTCATCTGCGGAAACTGCCTCAATTTCATTAAACCACTATTACCAATCGGTTAATCTGGTGGTAGCCACTGTGTGTCCGCTGAACCTGTCTCTTATACACATCTAGATGTGTATAAGAGACAGTTATTAGGTCAAGGATGAGACACAAAATTGTTTGAAGTTCAATAAAAGCAATCTTTACCAATCTTGTACATATTAACAAGGTATCGGTTTGCCTGAAAATACCAACACATCCCCCTCTTCCCCTCCCCCCTCCCACAACCCAATGAAATTTGTCCACCTAAGCCCTAACGGTAGTGGGCCATCCATCTACAAAATTCCCTCCCCAATGCCCTCTATTTCAATTTCCTAGATTCAACAACTGCACTGACATATTTCACCAAGGCCTTTTTGATTTGGGATAGCATTACAAGGTATTTTATTTTAATTTCCCTCTTTTGCTTTTCAATGTATCAATGACTTCCTTCAGTGAAAAGAGATATTATTGGACTATTGATTGGTGGCATAACATAGGGAACAATTCTTATGCTCTGTCTTCCTCATTGTAATCGAAACAATGCTCTTCTAGGCTCAAATTAATTTGTTGAAATTCTTGGCCTTAAGTATATCATCCAGACCATGGGTGAAAGTAAAGAAAATCATTTATGTAAACTTGTAAAACCTTGGGCTATGGCCAATATACATAAGCTCAATCCCAATTTATGACGAAATAATTCAAGATTCTTTTAGTTGTCGCCAACTTTTATGCCAGACCCATTATTTGTTAGTATACCACTCCCTTTAATTGATCTAGTTAATCTCGTCAAATGGGAAGGAAACACTAAGAGTATGGTTAAGAAGGCAATTGTAAACTTCTTAAAGGTATACTGATGTCTAAGCAAGCAGTTTTAACTTGTTAACACACAACTTATAAATTTAGACCAGTTGTTAATGTGCTTTCACAGGATTCTGGGATGACCATGGCAAAAAAAAATAGTCTATTGACCAGATTCTTTAGAGAACATTAAAAAGTGTATGTAGTTCACCCTCTAAATCCAGACCACCTTTGGGACCCGAGTGGTCTCGGTGTCCAATAGAGGGTTAACATTGTATCAAAAAAAAAAAAGATAGAAATTGTTAGTTGGTACTTTGAAAAAGTGGTCTCGAAATAGAGGGGTCTTAGAATTAGAGGGGATCTCAAATTGGAGGGCAAAAAGATGAATGAATTGGCTTACCCTGAATCTGCTGAATCGCTTCTTCCATGACCTTTTGCTACTATTGTAGACAGCTTTTAACGCTTCATGGTTCAAGCTAACATCGATTCCTTCGTTGGTGACAGTAAACTGGAACGCGACAGCCTGATGGGCTTCAGCCATCTTGCTTATTTGCTCACCAAGTAGGGCAACTGCAAGTAAAATATAACAAAAATTCATTAGATCACATATTCCAATTTCCAACTTGCCTGTCTAAATCTGAGCGTTCGCTGCGCACAACTATTGTTAGTCGACGCGATTCCATTGTCAACGCAAAGCCACGAGGTGCACGTAACGAATCGTTTTAATGAAAATCCGCAGACAGTGTCGCATCATCTAACACTCACAGGGACCAGAGTTGGATTTGCCTGCCGACGCAGTGTGTGTCTGGCTTAACATAGAGATAGGTTTTTTAATCAGCTAAATGTAAAAATTTAAAGTTCCCTACTCGCACAGAAATACTGAGAGGAGCTTTTAGCTCAGTCGGCTAATCCGGTGGTAGCCACTGTGTGTCCGCTGAACCGTGGAGATCTCTAGGTCTCCGGTTCAATTCCCATCGCTGCTTCTCCTTGTGTTTTCAGCTGGAGGGCTCCATCTTTCGAATGAGACGTTTAAGCCGTTGGTCCCGTGTGCATTGATGGCCCATGTGCACGTTAAAGAATGCAGTACACTCTTCGGAAAAGAGTAGGGGATTGTCTCCCGGTGTACTGCCCAATCACCACCAGAAGGACCCCACTGGAAATAAGTCTTCTTCTAGACTTTCGTGGGGTATCCTTGGTGTTAACACTGAATAAATCCAATCCAATCCAATCCGAAACAAATGCAGACATTCATACAGTATTGCTATTTTTACCAAACACATTAATTTTAAAAAAAAGTGTGTCCTGGTACTACATTTTACAGTAATGTGGTAAACATCCGTGGATCCACAGTAATGTCTGATCAAGGAGACAAAAAAAGAGTTGATGTTGTTGAAACTAGAGGTCTCAAAGGGAGAAAATAAAAAAGAATATTTCAAGAAGTTCTAGCATGAAAGAGAACAAATTATCTTAATCTCCAGTTAATTCGATAAAAACTCAAATAGTGTAAAAGTGAAATGTTTTTTAATGCTTACTAAGATTATAATTTTTATCATCACAGGCATGTTGTGTAGTAGCTCAAATTTTCAATAATACTACAATAGTTTCAAGGATTGTTCCAATGCCGTAGCCAGGATTTTCAAAACAGTGCAGGACAATATCAGGGTGGACCAACTTTACGTGTAAATTCAAATAATGTGGACCCATTTCCTAAAAATTTGACCCATTTTACGCAAAAAATATGAAGAATGTGGACCCATTATCTTAAAAGTTTACTAATTTTAAGCAAATTATGAGAAATCTAGACCCTTTTTTTGCATAAACAGTATAATTTAGACGAATTTTTAAAAATGTGGACCCATTCTTTGTGGACCCAATAGAAAATTGTGTGGGACTGTCCCAACTGTCCAATTAACAATTATCACCATTTTCATCAGTGTACAAATAGTACTCTTTTCCGGTACCCTTCCCTTCCCTCAAAAGTGTACAAAAAATGCTGATTTTGCAAAAACATTCTCCATCTTTTTGTGAAGTGCACTAAAGCAATGTACTTGGTTGCTTAAAAGTGAATATTATATCCATGGTTACATTATAATTTTACCATTATTTTACATTGCATGTTATTTTATATACCAACATTTGTATGCATATAAAGTATACAAATCTGTCTCCTAGCGTACCATTTGTACACTTGTGAAAATGTTGATATTGTTGAACGACCTCTAACTCTCTTGAACTGATAAGCACCTATTATATTATTAAATTATAAAAAACTCCAATTAATAATGTTTACTGTAGATAATGACACCAATGGGTCGCAACACAAGTTTTTAAGTAAAAATAGTAAGTAAAAATAGGTTGCCAACTGATAGCACAGAATATACATCCTCTTATAATCTTTTGTAAACAAGCCATATAAAATAAGTGGATTTAAATCAATATGGTGACATACATTTCTAAATATAGAGAAAAGGATAGATATACTTGAGTAAATAACTCCTGATAAAAGGAAAGCAAAATAAAATATCCTTTGTAATAACAAATAAAAAAAGAATCTAGATAAAAGTCCCTTTGAGCAAAGTACTGTGAACAATAATTTCCAACCATGGCAGTTTTGCTCAGTTGGAAGTTCAAGCGGTGGTATTAGCGGACGGTAAGATGTAGAACGTAATGAGGTCACTAAAAGTCATCTGCGCATGCGAGAACATTTAAGTTCTCTTCGTCGCTTAAATTCTAGGATGCAATTCGGCCAAATCTACGTATGCAGAGAACATAAGATGCCTGGTAGGATGGTCACGCATGAGCGACTCCGTTCTAGTATCACGTCGTCGAACAAATTGAAAGCTACCTATAACTAAACCTCCACAAAAGTCTAGAAGATGACTTATTTCCAGTGGGGTCCTTCTGGTGGTGATTGAGCAGTACACCGGGAGACAATCCCCTACTCTTTTCCGAAGAGTGCCTGTATTCTTTAACATGGACATGGCCCATAAATACAAATGGGACCAACGGCTTGAACGTCTCTTCCAAAAGACGATGTGCTATTGTAACTTGTATTTCAGCCCTGCAGCTGAAACACAAGGAGACCTAGAGATCTCCACAGTTTGGCGCACAAACAGTGGCTAACACCAGATTAGCCGACTGAGCTAAGCTGCTCTCTCTACTGATTGTCACTGGCATTCTGAACAGAGCTTCATTGAAAATGGTCAGTTGCGTGCATCGTGGCATTGTGTTCTCAACAGAATTGCTGCCCGACCTCAAGACAGCATACTGTACCAGAAGACTTAATTTGTTGAGGTTTGCATGAGGTTTGCAGAGAGCAATACCAATCAAATGGTTCCAAATGAACCGGTTCGATTCCAGTAGCTACAGTATCCATAATTTTGTCTTTGTGCAACTTTCAAGAAAAAATTAGAACCATCAATAAAATAATTTGTAGAGTAGTGATAGACAATTAATATAAAACACATTCACATGACACTATTATGCCCAAGCACAGCGTGACATGGAAATTTTAGGGTCATTCAGACAATACTTATTTTGATTTTTTTTTTGATTTTTCGATTTTGAAAGCTAAAAACTAACTTGCTTACCAATTCAGATATTGCATTATAAATTTCAGTTCTTCACCGACAGTATTACTTAGTTCCATTGCATGATTCACGCTCGTTAAAAAACTTAGTGTGTGTGCGTGTTATGGCCAAACCAATATTTATAAATTTGGTACCAGTAAGTTTAAAGCACAATGTCCTTGCAATTGAAATATTCAGTTCTTGGAACAATTTTTGTACAGTATCATAGAACTATATATTTTATTAAGGAAATAATCATAGAATACTGAATATCAAGAACATAATGTCATCTAAAATTTGGGCATTTAGATAAAGGGTTTTGAACTTTTATTCTGTTCATTTGATGGGACATAACCTTAATGGATTTACAAGGCCATGGTCACTGGATAACGTACAACGGCAAACCAGCACAAAGTGCAACCTTCTCTGCTCCCTGGGGAGTATACCTAGTCGTTTGCTACTTCTTTATCGCACGAAACTAAAACATTCAATGCCACAACATCCTACCAGGTACCCATTTATACTCCAGGGTAGAGAGAGACAGACACAGATAAAGTGCCTTGCCCAAGGACACAAGTGATCCTTGCCCAAAAGAGTTTTGAACCCATGTCCAAGTCCAAGCCACAACCAATGTGCCAACCAACCACATCTATTATAGACAGTATACCATGCTCCTTCAAATTTGTGTATCATCAGCACTCAACACAATGGCTGCCATATTCAGCAAATCAAAATAAGTCTGGCATTGCTTTCATGTTTATCCTAAATTTAATATTCAGTTGTTGACAGCTAGATTTCCCAATATATTATTAATGTTGGAAAACACAGGTAGTAATATTTTATGTTGTTGTTCTTAATGTTCTAACATTTTTACTTCTAAATTTGTACATATGGTAAACGCTAGCCAAGCACATATGAAATGACATGAAAATTTTACCCCACCAAACTATTTTTACTGGTTAGCTGTTCATTTTTACTGGTAAAACTGATGGCTAAACCGGCATTGGGTGATAACCATTTCTGTTGTTGTTTACGATTTTTACCAGAAACTTCCTTTTAATTATTAATGTTCAATTTTCAGTTTCCTTCTATATCTTCACTGGGAAGGAAAGAACCTCAACAATCAACCATACAATAGAGCTAATAAATGATACCATACTATTGTAAATATACAAAGCAACAGGATACAGTAAGACTTAAACTCAAGGTCAATTAATAATGATTAACAATTGCAATACAGCAATGCAGTTACTTGAGATAGGGTACCTTGCTTGAATTTATCATTCAAGTCATCCCCATTAAAATCATTTGTCAGTTGACAGAGCTGAAGGTGAATGAGCGATGCATTCAGCTTATCTCTCAGGAAAGCACTTGTCATATATCGTAAATAGAATGTGTACCAGTATTTTGATACGTTCTCAAAGTCACCTTCACAATGTGTTCAGTATGTGGGTCAATATAACGCTGCTTGCTAGTAATAATGTTTATACAACTACATTTCCTATGATACAATTACAAGCAACGCATTACTAGTACAACTCTACAGACACATTCCATTAGTTACTTCTCATATTTTATTCAACAAATCTAATTCCGGTTTATTATAATCAGATATTTTGTAAATTCCTATAGCTAGGAATTTAGCATTTTTAAGAAAATAACTTTCATATCAGATATACTGTCAACTTTTAAACACAAATTTTTAGCTGTAAAGATGTATTGTCCACTGAAATTAACAAAAAAAATCTTATTTAAAAACATTTTGAAATTAACTAATTTTGCAGTAACACACAAATTATTTACTTGAGAATAAAAATTCTTATATTAAAAAAATGCATACCCTGATTTTTATACTGGATAATGATAAAAATAATAAACATTTCTAATGACTATAAGTGTTTCTATTACCCTTCACTGTAAAATTATGGGTATAATGTACTTACTACATTAATTTCTATTTCTATTTTTTTATGTTAATCAAAATGAGCACGATAATTAATTTCAAAAACAATTTTTAGGATTTTTGTTCTTTGTATTTTCCATGGGACAATACATCACACTTAAATCTACTGTTGTTCAGTCTTACTTTACAAATAAATTAATATAATGCATATTCCAACAAATTATAATGAATTACCAATTTTCTGCCAGTTACTTTCTACTTGACCTCATCATCAAATGTACCATGATTTCAAATTAATATGCAAATTAATTTGTCAATTAATTAGTTAATACCAGTAAATGTTTTTAATGTCTTGGTATTTAATATTCTCTATAAAAACGTAAATGAAAAAAGAAACTTTAACAGGGAGGAATGCAGTACCAGTATCAATTTCATAAAACTCACAAAAATATTTTGAAGACATGATATGAAAACAATGTAAGTAATTAGCATTAATTACTGTACACCAGGGTTAAATTAAATCAATGAACTACTGTGGAATGGACATGATACTTTACCAGCCAAATCTAGAAATTTAAATGTACAGAGAGGGAGCCATGATTCAACGTTTCAACATTTATTGGGTCATCTGCAGGCAGGGGTTCCAAGTTGGAAGAAATCCCTTCCGAGAGATCTGGTTGAATGAGCTTTCTCAATTATATTTCGGTGCGCATGGTGATACCCATCGCCACTGATTTCCATGAGACAATTGATAATAAAGTAGTAAAAACATGCAAATATTAGGGATTTGCGGAGATGGGTTACTTTCCGGGAGATTCTTGTTTGCTTGCAGGAAATGCACAGAATGTACTATAAGTCCAGGCCAACCTGTACAATGATTCACATCTGTACCCAATACAGACTCAACAAAGTGCTATTTTTCCTGAATGACTAGTATTTAGTTGTAAATATCCAATACTAGTCATTTCAGTAAAAACACAACTTTGTTCAGTTTGTGATAATTCAGTACTGTACAGTATGTTATTATTTGATAGGCTTGGACTTTTTTACATCTTTATATATCTTTATTTATAGTAAAATGTATTATATTCAGAATATGGGAAAAATAAAAACAAAATTATTACTATACAAATTAATCTGGATGGAAAAATAAAAATAAAATGCTTTTCTTTTGTCAATATCTTTAAAATTTTGTGAAGTAAAAAGTTATAGAGGGCACGCTGAGCCCTCACTCGACATTGTGGTGCTGTATAAAAAATATGATGTTGCGATTCATTCAAACATTCCAGCCATTGAACTGATAAATGTTTATATTAATTTAAATTGTGAGGGAAACATTTTTAAAAATGTTATTGTATGGAAGATATTATGACGGTATCAGGCAGGATAAATTTCTTCCTGAAATATTTTATTTTTCTATTTATTTAGTTTTAATAGCCTCTCAAATAGGTTAGGATATAAATTTTACTAAAATGGAGTCATTTGACTTTGACGTAAACTTAATAGATAACCACATCATACAACTTTTGTTCCAATAGAGTACTTCATGGGGTATAGCATTTATGATAACCCACAAACCAATCACAATCCTCTATTTGTAATTACTGTATGTCATTTGAATTGAATGATGGAGGCTAAACTTTTATCTTCTTGAAGAGTTGCCAACTTTGTAAATCAATATTTGAATCTATTACTATTTAAAAGTATTCAATGTCAAAAATAAAACTTTAATAACTTAACAATTTTATGGGCCTTAAGTTAATAATTTTACTGAGTTTTTGATCAAACATGAAAGTCTTCATTGTTGATAAGAAAATATACACTTTTGCTACTGTTTACTTCATGGTCTACAGTATGTTTACAATGATGCACATTGGAATTTTGCCAACAAAATACACTAATTCAATAGACAGGCCTTCTTTAAACCTATACTATACAGTACTGTCTATAATAATGTACTTCCTTGTATTGTGTAGTCTATGAAAAACTGACCAGCCATAATGTAAACACTTTAATGGTAAAGACATAGTAGTGTTGTATTCCATGAGTTCAATCATTTTAACACTACTTATTTACAAAAATAAAACAATTATAAAACAAAAACTTACCTTTGACATTCTTGCCAAGAGTAGACATTTTCTTCTGACAGAAACTCTTCCATCCAACCATTGTTAAATTATTTAAAATACCAGGATATGGAATATAATGGACAGTAATCTATCTACTTCACTGCTCACTACCAATCAGTTAGATGGCAAAGCCCTTGTATATAATGCTACTTTACACTGACGTCCAGTTTATTGGAATGTTGCTAACGTTAGCTTACTTTCAGCTGTATTATTACTCAATTAACTGGTACCATCATTATTATTATTATGCTGCACTATAGCATATTCACAAGTTTCCATAGTTGGAAGCACTTGGTGTTTGTCAGTTGAACATACTGTAGACCTGGGTTTAGTTGGACTATGACTACCAGCATATTCAGTTTATATACAGGTATTATTACAGTACAGTCAAACATAGCAAATGCAGTGATCCATTGATTCGCCATTGACATAAACTGTATCCGACAGTTCAAGCATTCCATAATAACAACACTTCCAGTGACAGGAACATTTCCCATAGAAGCACCCCATATCAAGAATACAGTAGGACCATTTCAAACAAACAGGAGCATTTCCCACTCACTGACAGGGCAACCAACCCCATGAGGCCCACTGAAAGGAGAATTTCCCTAGGATAAGTTCCACTGACAGAAGCATACTACAAATATAATATTTCGCATTTCCCACTAATGGCAAGCACTCATATTGGTACACTTTCTTTGCTGGTGTACATTTTGTTGCTCCCATCACAAAAAAAAGTAGATTGGGTCGGTTCGTGAAAACAAAAAAGCATGTTAAAATATGAGCTGTTGTTGTTACAGACCTTTTGTGTGGTAAAAAACACAAAAGTGCTCGACAACCAGTACACACTTATTTAGACGCACCTTTTTGTTCATTTGTCCTGCCCAATTCGCCATCCAAAATACCCCACTGTACTGTATTATTATTAATATTATTAATAGGTAAGATATAGTATTAAGTTCAGATAAAGCAGAGTTGGATTAGGAAGTAGATGTTTGGTTAAGGTACCTTTATCTATGAACTGTTGAACAGACATATGGCCGTGGGCATGAATGAATTTAATTGTTTTCACTAGAGCGTGAATACCTTCCTGAACTTTGAAATATAACTGTTTGTTTACTTTGCTACACATGTATTCTGCTGCAACAATTTGTATAATTTCCTAGACACAGACCTACTGTAATATACATTTATTGTTGTTTCTATAATATAATATATAGTATTAAAATTTATAATTTACTTTTAATGATAAGTATATAACTTTATAGATTTTCAGATTTAAGGAAATATTTTAAGAATAGTGAAAAATATTGAGGACTGGATGATAAACCAGGTCAGTCATCATTAGTTTTACACACCAGAAAAAGTAGGTTAAGCTTTGTAACTAGACAAGTTCACAGGCTGTACTGAAGATTGCATTTCTATAATTGCTAACCGCTCCATGCTAAAACTCTCCCAACCTTGTTTACTGTCAAAGATGAAAAGATGAATAGGCCTACTGTAAAATTACCTATTTGTGTATTTTGTCAACTTTATAATCATTCATTAAAGACCGAATTTCATGAGTGTTAATATCAGCCATGAAATATAATATCAGCTGTTGTCTTAATAAAATAAAAAACCAAGGCACAAAAAAGATGGATTTTACTTCCTTCCAGCAAGAACAATATTATTAAACCATCAATAAACTGACCACAAAATTTGAAAAAAGAAGGTAGATCATCCACGATTTTTGCTGTCCCTCAAAAAAATTGAATGTTACCTATTTTTTTTTTTATACTTTATACAAAAAAATTTTCAAACTGTGCAAGGAGATTGTTGCAGAGTTTTAAAATGCGTGGATAATCTGCAAACTGTTGAGGGGTAGCTCGTGCACAATAGACAGATTATTTGAACGTAGAGAAAGCTTATCTACTAAATTTGCACAGAAACTTGCTCACCATCTATCATTCCAAACCTGGCTGCCCAAAGAAAGTCACAAATTAGTATACAATCTGAGAAACTCAAGTGATCACTCCCTTTTTCACTCAAAAACTGAACGATCCCTTATTTTGTTAGGCTTTTGAATAAGTAACTATGTATTTTTAATATACAAGTAAATGAACTGATAAATTAAAAACTACTGACAACTTGCTTGAGCTTCCCATCTAAATAGTAATTATTAATATTTATTTTAGTAGACTTGGTAAATCCTTTAATAATTTAATAGCGACCGACCCTGTCCCACACACACATTGCCTATCCTAGGCTTATCTTTTATCACTGAAAATTTTCCGATCGCTAAAAACATCAGAATTGCCGTAGACATATCTCACAAAAAATACATTATGTTGGATCATAATTTTAATAAGTTAATATCAATATCAATAAATAAATTGAAACAATTTACGATAAATGCTAAAAGAAAACTTGCGCAGTTTGCATACTGAGCGCACAGTTTGAAACATGTTTGTAACAACATCAGCAACTCATAATGAGCAAAAGAAACAAAGTGCGCACAACACAACAAACCACAGCTCAGCAAACCGACATTTTCGATTCGCACAAATTAATTCGCCTAGGGCCTAAGTGAAAAACAGCCTAAATTTTACACATAGGCCTAGTTAAAAATTAATTAAATAGTAGTTTACAGTACTAGGCTAGTAGGGCCTAGCCTATCAACTACCTGGCAGCCTGGCCTAGGCAATAAATAAAGAGTTGTCCTTCCATGTTCCTGGGTTAACTACGCAGCTCCATCAGCAGAGTGCCTGGGGCGGGCACCACCATACCTATCTATGCCTAGCTAGGGAGGCCTATGTAATGTCTAGGCCTAGCCTACTTCGTGCCAACGCCTTCTTCAGTAAGTTTTAAATCAATGGTTTAATGTTTTAATATACCTTATCGAAATTTGTTACCAAAAACAATCATTAGCATTTTTAAAAGGGCGAATAAAAATACATCTTACCCTGGGAAAATCAGCAAAATACAAGCCGTAAAGCAGTACCAGTAGTAGTAGCCTAGTAGTAGTAGTACAGCAGTACGAACGATTTATGAATGATGTTGTTTTGGGCGACGAATCAATTTGGGAACTCCAGAGGGCGCTACCGCTGGAAAGGTGACAGGAAGAAAGAAGGTGGAAGAGACCCAGGACCCCTCTGGAACGACAAGAAGCCCACAGATGGCCTAATAATGGATAATAATTGGTAATAATATAATAATAAATAATGATTAATATTTATGAAGAATACGATTTACTTTATTAATAATAACAAGTACTCAATACAATTATTATGCTAATAATAATTAATTTTAAAGTTAATATATATAGCTGTCTCTTATACACATCTAGATGTGTATAAGAGACAGGGACAAGAGTGTGCTACGTTATTTGTGAGACAAGTAGTCTTTTATACGATTTCAGTTGGTTCCCAGGGGCATTAAGTGTTTTGTGTACAACTCAGCAAATTCATCTTTTACGTCTTAGGCCTACTCCGATTGTTTAATGACCACTAAGAATGTGGGAATGGCAAATCACCTAGTTCTTGTCAATATAAGAAAATTGGTATGGTTAAATAATGGTATGGCTAATAAAATATAATGGTATCTCGAAAAGGTGTGTATTATTTTTAAAAGACTTCTGATTTTGTTGATACAACCCTGGATCATAATAGGCGGCGCGCAGGCCAAATTTGGCCCGCTAGGCAACTTAATTTGGTCCGTGAGAAAAAAACAAAATAATAAGAAATAAAAACATAGGCCTATTAAAAGTATGAGGAATACATTTTCTTTAAAGACAAAAATGCAACCCTGGGCAGGGATGGTTTGAAAATGAGCAAGATAATATAAGCCATAATTTGAATAAATAACGCCAAAAATCGATCACCGGGTGGTTTCCGTGGTCCTATTCTTAACTGTGTGCTTCAAACAAGCAAAATTTAAAAAAAAAAGCGAAAATGCGGAAATGTAGGGGTTACCCAACTGAGACCTAAAATTAAACCCTACAAACAGAACTATAAAAACTCCCAAGATTGGTATTCTTACTAGCTCGTCTACTTCTGACATACAGCTCAGAGGAAGTAAAAACATTATCATAGGATGTTAAAATTGTAATGATTGCAGAGCCTGATGCATGATTTGAGACTCATTGTATAAGATGCCCATTGTTAAATCATAGCAATAAACACAAGCAAACTTAGGGGTATTTTGCAATACGTCTATTATAGGTTTTATCGCCAATAACCAATGGCGGATTCAAGGGTCCCAATGATGGTGGGGCTGAGGTGGGTGGATCCTCTATTTGTGAAAGTCCTCCATGAACCCCCACCCCCACCCTCTATTTCGAATTCCTGGATCCACCACCACTGAAATATTCCTACTTAATTTTGCATGGTAATAAAAAGTTAGTGAACCAAGGAACAGTGCTCATAAAACTACTTTTCGATTGCCCTACAAATATCGCAAGTCATGACTGTGTGCCACTTAGGGCAATTTTAGCGGAAAGATTTTCACCCAGGTCCTATAACAACTGCTCTCAACTGACTGGAGATTATCTTTGGACTATGCGATCAACTCTAAAAATAATTTGGCCCTTCAAACAAATTAATTAAGAACCCAGGGTTCCACTTTGTTTAGTATTTATTCCCGGCCACGAAAGTTAACCCAGTTTTCCTTCAAATATTCTAAACGACGTGTTGTTTGAAAAATTTTCGCTGAACGGATCCGAAGGACTCGCATAGATATTTAGGGTCTCTAATCAAATAATAGTAAGTGGATGTAATCGCACACTCTAGTTCCACAATAACTAACAGAATTTGTGGAAACACAAAACGTTGAAGAACACACAAGCTAAATTTCAAGCTAGCTCTCAATGCGTATGTTCGCTCACAGCGAAAGGGAAATTGAGGCCTGTTACATTATGCATTTTTGCTTTATATGCCTGGGTCGGAAGAGACCATAATGTTCGAGGTAAGTTGCTAAGAGGAAATTGGCATATATCGGTTCATTATCCAGGTAAGTATTCACGAAATACACTAACAAAACACAACAGCATAATAATCAGTTTTCTAGAATTAGATATTTATTCACATAATATTCTCCTCATTAGTAACAAATATAGGCATTTATCATTGCACATTGGTGAGACTAATTATTCAATCTGTCCTTTATATTTTTTGTCTAAAATTGCAATTATAAATTCAAAACAGAAACACAATAAATGAACTTAAGCAACATAAACACATTACATTAAACAATATTTGAAAAACTAATCCAGTCCACGTATATATAATTTCTTAATATGTGAGTATTTCTTAATACTCTTTATATTTCTTAATGAAATTTAAATGAATAGATTACTTGGAAATAACTTAATCTAATATAATAATCTTCCTCAATAAATTAATAAAGATTAAAAGATTAATAAAAATTTAATGGAATATGGCAGTTAAAATTACCTTTAGTTAATCAATCGATCTTTTAATGAAAGTGCATACTCTTTATATTTCTGTCTTTTCAATAGATTTTTTTCCTCATCACAATATAACATGTGTTTGTTGAATTACAAATTTCATTGCCACAAAATCAAAATCGTTGCTTTCTCTTTTTTTTCTACGTAGTAAATTTCAATTGCATTGAACATAAAAACTCAAAGACAGAATGGGATTAATAAAAATAAAGTATATAAACATATATTGAAAATATATTGGTTATCATGCAAAAATTTATTGCTCAAATAAATCAAATTCATTGTATATTTGTGATGTTCTTACATATAACACTATAAAATTATGTAGTACAACTGTGATAATAAGCTACTGTATATAACAGCACCATGGCTACACAATGACATACATAACAGACACGTTCTCATGTTGTTAATAGATTAATAATAGTATTTCATGAAATTAATATTTTATCATTTATATGTTTGATATTATTATCAATTATTTGAATTTTTACAATGATTTTTTATGCAAAAATCATCATTATCAAAGGGCCTGTTTCTACTGCAAAAAAATAGTAAAAATGTTTCTATTAACAAATTTTTTTTTTTTGGTGATGGTAATAGAGATAAAAAAAATCGTTTCCAAAACACCAATTTACTACATGCCTGCATGCTAAAGAAACATTTGTAGTTTAGGTTTTAGCTGCAACACAAAAGAGCAGTCTTAATTTGACCTTATGTTTCTTAAGGTAAAATTATTTGCACGAAGTATAAATGTCAATCCAAACTGACGATCATTCAGTTATGTGTGGAGTCTTCTCATATGTAAGAAGTCTCACCATAGAACCAAAAATTGAGGGTATAAGTATAAGAAAATGTGGCTTTGAGAAAAATGAGCCTCAAAGGTCTAAAATAAAAGGACTGGGATCCAGAAGCTCTAGTCGCCCCTTGGTTTGGATCCTTCTGTCGGACATGTCGGACCACTTGTCCTCAAATTTCTGAAGAAGCCACCACTGGTCCCAAAACCAAAAAAAAAAAAAAAAAATTAGGATGGCACCCGCACTACTGCAAGCAAGCAAGAATCTCCCTCAGTGCCAATGGGTATCGTGTCATGTGCAGTAAAATAATATTGGAAGGTTTAAGAAAGCCCATTTTACAGACTCTCCCAGAAGTTACTTCTTCCAGCACTGTACCCCCTACTTTCATAGTTAAAAAATTGATTTAAAAGCATACTATCATAAAATATTAGTATCAAAGTATTTCAAAAACTTGTGACGAAAACGAAAAAAAAAAAAAATTGACATACTTTGATCATTTCCTCATATGATGTCATCAACAATATGTCGCATTTTGTGATGAAAACATCAGTAAATCATCTGTTTGTACGGTAGCCTATGTTAATTAAGTTGCCATGTATGTCACTGTTTAGTTAAGCTTGTTTCCATACAATCGCTATTTATCGGTCAAATTGCGAGCCTTTTCGATTGCATCAGGGACTGCTACTCAGTACAACTGCACTCAAAACACTGCAGCGAAAGTGTAGCAATTTTAAGGAAACCAGGTGTTAGAAACTAATATAATAGACAGTGAAAGAATATAAACAATATATATACACAAGAAATCTTTATGAATTGTCACCCAAAAATTTGTGGTAAACAAAAAGGGTTTTTTTTTTTGAAAAAAAAAGATTGTCAATTCAAACTTTTACTTTTTACTTTTTAAGTAGAAACACATTCATCAAAATACACAAAAAATAAATTGCTCATAATTTGTTAATAAAGCCTCTGTTGCGTTACAAAAATCTACATTTGATCAATGAAAAAATATATATTCGTTTCCTGTCAATACCAGCATTTATATTCAAGGTACAGAATTAAAACTATATATTGTGAAATGTTTAATGTTGTTTGTCCTGGTCATCAATCAGTCATGATTCAATAAAATATTACTAATATTATATCTGTGTAAAATGTTGCTAATATGTATAAACATGTATCCAGCTAATTAAATTTTTAATTTCATCCTTTGGTTCATTGACCACTAACTTCACGAAGATTTTGTCCAGTGTAGCTGACATTGTGCGTATTATGTCTAAATATAGCATCCTACTATTCATTGTGGACACCATGTCTGTATCTGGTTAGTGGCGGACCCAACATTTTTTTCTCAGGGTGGTGCAAATGGCAATCAAGAAAGTAAAGAAAAAGAGTGTGGGGAGGGGGGTGGGAAGAGAACCAGTCAAGAGAGGAAGCCTGTGGGGAACTATTTTGTTCCAGGGGTTAAAGCTTTAGACCTCTAGCCATTTTAATCTCTTATATAAATGACTTTAATTTTTAGTAATATTTTGGCTCCTGCCAGGGAGACTAGCACCTTTTTTTTGCAATCCCAGGATCCGCCACCGCTAGCAGGGTTCTTTGGCATTTAATGAATGATCTATTTATTAATACACCATTTTAAGTAAAAGTAGATCTGTAAAACTTGGTCAAGACTTAGTAGGTTTCTTTGGCTCATTGGGATTGGAGACACCAAGAATGATGAGCTTGCCATCACGTAGGCCAACAAAAATGTGGCTGTTCTTTGGAGCCAGTGAGAGACACTGGATTGGTACGTTCAAAGGAATGGATGCAAGCACCTTCAAGCTGAAATAGAAGAAAGCAAAAGTTTTAATCTTGTATTGTTGTACACGTCTATAAGCTGTGTTGGGGTAAGTACTATGTTGAGTAATGTGTCAAATTTACAATTTGAATTAGGACTAATAAAGAATTATAAAAAAAAAAAAAAAAATTGCTTATTCTGTGTTAAGTGTGAGTGTATCAACCATTAAATAAAACCTTTAACTGAGATTCAATGTAGACAATGAAATTTACAGCATATTAGCAATAATAGTGCAGAAGCTTTTACCGATATACATCCCAAATTTTGAAGACTCCTTTCTGATCACCAGTCAGGAGGTATTTGCTGTGAATCTTCATGTCTGTGATGTTGCCAACAGCTTCTTGACTCCAGAGATGCCTTCCATTTATTGAATACACATGCAAGCTAGATAATTCCTACAAAGAAAAACCGAGTAAGAAAATTAATGATTAGAATAATTATTCTCACATTTAGATGTGGAGCTTAGTCGTAGAAATTTTGAATAAAGTGCCATCCATTCATTAGTTTTGAATGCAGCTGTAGCATTCGGGGAACGGTCCAGGGGGTAATGGACCCCCGTTGGGGAAACCTGGACCCCGAAGTGAAAGAAGCCAGTAATGTCATCGAGGAACACCTGCTTGGAAAAAGCTTTTTTAAAGTGTGAGAGTCCTATTTCTAGGTATCTGGTACTGTATATATTCTTAAAATTTGCTCCAATCTTGCCTGGTGCTGAGGTGGGTGTGGTCCTCATGTCAGGGACTTTGGACCTTTTGTCGGGGACACTGGACCCCTTGTCAGGAAATCTCTGGCACTGTCACTGTGTGTTTTAATTTTAGATAAAATGTTACAATCACCAATCGAAAAGCTCTATCTAGTTTTCATTTTAATCATCACAGTTTTAATTTTGTTTATTTTGTTCATTTGTAATAAATATAAACAGAAAACATTTACTTTGTCAAATTATTATATCCAAGTCAAAGTAACATAATTAGTTTATTTTACCGTAACTGGTTTGTTTCCTTTTATCTGCTGGCAATGGAGTACGATGTGACCCTCGTCCGAGATGGCAAGCCTTGGGATGTACAGGCCGAGTCCTTCCTTACACTGAGGCTGCAGCGTGCGAATGTAATGACCTTTGCGCACCGTGTGGATAATCACAATACCATCCTGTAGTTAAGTATACCACAATAAGTCCATCATAAAGAGACAACCTGAAATAGTCTATGCAGTTGATTTCAAGTAGTTTATTTATACAATGAAAACTAAATAAATTCTACCTTGGCTGCTGATACTGCCATGTCCAGCTCAGTGCTAATAGCTACGTGAGTAATCTCGTCGTCATGACCATACAGAACTTGCAATGGCTTGCTGTTGAGTCCACTTGCCATGTTTCCCTATCAAACGAAAAAAAAAAAAAAGAGACAGAAAAAAAAAACGAATTTAAAAAAAAAAAAAAAAAAAAAAATGTTGAAATAAACCGATCATTTCAGAAGGGTGATATTAACTTTTGGGATAGAGTCTAGCCATGGGTGTAACCATTTTTTATGGGTAGAAGACTTTATCTGGAGTGTAACCCATGGGTGTGCCCATCTTTTATGGGTTTAAGATTTGGCATAAACTCAAAATAATAATAATATAAAATGAGTGCAACAAGGCTGGGGCTGAAAGTCAAGCCCATGGGTGTGGCCACCTTTTACAGGTAGATTACAGGTAGAGGAAATATACATAGATGTACTTGTTTATTACTCAACTGAAGGTTAAATCTTCTAGTTAATCCATCCTGTTACTTGCAATTTATTGCTGGTTGGTATGGTCACAAAGAAAGTAAAATAATTACAGAAATTCAATAATGACCAATAAAAAAATTAAAAGTTCCTAAATAAGTTTGAAACTAAATTTGAAGACTGTTGGTCAGAAATGGCTGATTCCAAAGACAACCAGCTTCAAGGAATGTTTTACAGAATAGAGTACATAGACAAACACTTTGGCTATTTTACATTTTATTTTTCATTATGCTATGTAAATGTAACGAAGCACTATAGCAACTATCCATGTTAAATGAATGGTTGTTATCTGACCTGATATGTGACCTCCCAAATCATGCAGGTTGTGTCACGTGATCCTGTAATCAGGTGTGTACCACAGTGATCCAAAGCTAGGCAGGTGACAATATCTGTCAATCAAAAGAAGCAACAGATATAAAATATGATGATCATCAGCAGAAAAAATAAAAAGTTGGGGTAAACATAATTCAATTCAAGCTGTAACTTGTGGCGCCATTTTGCTGAATTGCATGCAAGAGTGGCATGGGTCCCAAGTTGTTGAAAGAAACAACTTTCAGGAGATCTGGTTAAATAAGCTTTCTTAACACAACTAATTTTATTTTCTTATCCTTAATCATCTTTATTGGCAATCAGCACAGCTGGATGGGAGGGCCTGGGTCTCTAAGGCAAATTTCTGGGAGACAATAGATAATACCATGCAATTTACAGTAGATGGGGGATGTTGGCTTTCTCTCAGGAGTGCAAGCACCTATCCTGATTTGGGACCCCTGGCATGGTCATTGAGTAATATAGCTAAGGTAGAAAGATGGTCAGTCAGTTGAATCCTCCAACAATGACCAAAACTAAAGTGAACTCTGCCTACAGTTTTGAGTCCTTATAGCAGAAGACTTGGTTCTAGCAAACAACACCATGAGCAAGGAGGCTCTCAAACCAGCATTGATGCTAATGCTGTAGGTTGTGCCGTCCCTGCCTTACTGCTTAACATATCAAAGGTCGCAAATTATCAATTTTACTGGATGACTGGATGGACCACTCATATATTAAATAAATAGAAAGTGGAAGTAGTTGTCAATAATGCTTCACCTTTGACATACTACTGTATGTTGATTTTCTATCAACTGAAGTTC
Organism: Anneissia japonica; assembly: GCF_011630105.1. Lineage (NCBI taxonomy): Eukaryota > Metazoa > Echinodermata > Crinoidea > Comatulida > Comatulidae > Anneissia > Anneissia japonica. Next base: position 5,757,468 of record NW_022704992.1, on the reverse strand, counting down.
AAGAAATAAATGGAATAGTCCCCGTAATCCTGGTTTCCAGGAAAATCGCTACACACTATCGCCGACTCCTTTGGCGATGCTAATTGGTCAGTTCAATCAGGGTGCGTTACCGATTGCATCTGGGACAGCTATGCAGTGCAACGATTCCAGTGAAAATGCTTTTGCGACTTTGTAGCGATTTGATGGAAACCAAGCTTTAGACTAATTACTAGCACTGTGAGGGAGCTAACCCACAACACATTCAGAATGCAATACTCAGGAGAACCAATGTATTTGTAACATACCTATATGCCGTATGACATGTGTCACCAATTTGCCTTTAGACACACTGACTGCCCGTAGGCTACTGTCCCAATGCCCACCAGTGAACAGGAGCTTGGAATCATGACTAGTGACAAACAGCGATGAAGAAATCTTAAATCCAGGAGAAAATGGACCACCAACCATCTTTCTTGTCCTAAAAACAAATTAAAAATTTGGCTTTACATTAAAGGTTAGTTTACAAAAAATATTTGTATTTTTTTTTTTTTATAAACATAGAATGCCAAATGTATGCAAAATTTGGTTTACAGAGCCTTATGTACAAAGCCTTGAGGCAGTTCAACATTCTTCACAGAGGGGGATTGTAACAATAGTGGAACAACCATGAGGGGGAATGTGACAATAGTAAAACAGACATGTCTTTAATTTTTTCTGAAACATACAAGCCTTAAGAATGTAAATTTTTGGTTTCAACAGAAAGATTTAATGTTCATTTTGAACAAAAAGAAACTTAAATATATTTGATTGTTATCAAATATTAAATCTAGCTTACCTGGCATTTAGAAGTGAAGGATCTCGATCAAATGTAAAGAAATATGCAACATATTTGTCATACGGTAGCCAGCCATGCACTCCCATAATTCCACGCTCACTGACTGTTATCTGAAGTTGAAAAAAATCCACAATTAAATGGTTAGATTTATTTTATTAAAAAAAAAAACAGAATGTCAAAAATACAAGTTTATAATATACTAATATATTAATATAATATATAATATACAAAATCAATGATAAAAAAAAATTATACAGAAGACAACACTAAAAATTTGACATTAGGAAAGGTAAGGGTAAGAGAATAACCAACAACTCGCAGCGTAATTGTGCTGAATTGCGTATGGGCATGAGCTGTGACTACCTCACCGCTCAGCCACCCAACCCGCCCTTGACTTTAAAATAGTGAAGACTAAAAAAGTTGAAATGAGTATCTTGAATTTGTACTTACAATGTTATCAGGCATGCCATGATGGATGAAGGATCTAGCTTGACTTCTTGGCACGTTCACATACACCAGTGGCTCACTATCTGTTGCAGATGCCTGCCACAAGAAAGGAAAAAATAAGACAATAACTTGGAAAAATTAATAGGATAAAGATTTCTGATACACTACCTTTTTCACAAGTATTTTACATAAGTGAAAAACTAAACTTCTGAAGGGCATTCACATAAAATATATAAAAATTACCATAAAGATTATATACCTGATATATCACACAATTCTAAACATTTCAGCTGTTTTCTTAAATCATAAACTTTGACTTAGTAACCATGACCTTAACTTTATATAATTTATATGCAGTCAACTTGTGACATCACTAGTCAACTTGTGACATCACAACTTAACTGAAATTTTATTGGCTGTTAGAGTGTAGCTTTACAGTATGTAGTAATGATCATGTTTACCTCAACAAAGAAAGCCTTCAATTCACTAAGATTATTGAAAAGATTGAGAACAGCTTGCTGAGTTTTGAATGTCTTCTTTATAGCTTCTTCTGCAGAAAATCGAGGTGGATGAGGTTCACGCAAGAGCTGGCATGGGGTCTGTCCAAAGTTCTTGATCATACCTTCTAATGCTAGCCGGTCAAATTGATTGTCTATGGCATCCAGGTCCACGGCGCCTGTAAATGCAAGTATTTAGAAAACAAATGTTAGCAAGATAGATTTTTTTTAAATGGTTGGATGACTGTCAAATTCCAGGTTTGGCAGGATTTGTTCTCGTAACTCCACTCCCAAGACCTCTAGGTGATTAAATTAAGCCTTACCCATTTTGGGCGAGTCAAGTGGCTGAGCGGTAAGGCAGGGGTACCACTAGCTACAGTCTTAACATTCTTGCCACTCCTAGCCCATGGTTCAGTTGGTAGAACCAAGTCATCATGAATAAAGATTTAAAATGGAGATCCAGTGTATACATCTGGCTCATGTGCACTTTAAAGAACCCATTGCATCTTTCGAAGAGTAGGGGGTTACCCCGATGTTATGGTTCATTTTAGCCCATTTCGTTGTGGAATGATGTGAACATGTATCTACGCCCATATGCAATTCAGCACAATGATGATGCAAGCTATGGGTTATTCTCCTACCTTTACCTAATCAACATCATTGTCATTATATACTGCAGCAGTTATCACTAACCTTCATATGAACAATAGTAGAAGACGTTGAGGGCTTCAACAGCCGCTGGTCCTCTCTGCTTATAACCAAAGATGAGATCAATCCATTCATGTAAGTGTGCCGAAACATACTCACTCTCCTGGTAATCAAAAGACAAAAAAAACCCACTAAATTTTAAAGGTCATGTATTTATGTTCTATGCTTTTCATTTGTTAATGATTATGTTTGGGTCATTCACTGGCCATATTATCAAATTAGCAATGATAAATGCCCTCAAAAACCATCCTAAACAATAAACATGTTTATTTGAAAATAAGCATGTAATACATTTTCGTAAAGCCAAACTAAGTTGTAAGATAAAAATGAAATTCTTCAATGCCATATCTCACATATCGCTGTACCACCATGTACCACTTAGCACCTTATACCACCTAGCACCACCTACTACATAGAACCATGTACCACATATATAGTACGTTACCTCATAAAGCACTACATCACACACGCCAATACATACTGTGCCACACATTACGTTGTCCGCAGAGCACCATGTGGCAAGCATAATAAAGCACTATGTGATAGAGAGGTGTACTTTAAATAATATGAAAAATTACTAATTATGTATTCATCACTTACAAGAGCCTCTCTGTGTTTGTAGATGAAGTCCACAGCTGAATCAGCCCACTTAGGTAGAATGACATCGTTCACCTCTTCTCCAGTCTGAAGGCGACCCAAGTCAAACTCTAAAGCAAGAATACATCAACATGTCAAATATCAGTAATAATATACTGTTTATTAGTATTCAATTATTGTTAGTTATTGTATGTTCTTAGCTTACAATTTTATCTATTCATGCATACAATTTAATAATGTTTGTGATAACACTGATTTTAGATCTCATTCTGATAATTTTTTAAACTAAACAAATGATAATTCTCTAATCTACACTCCTCACTATTACTGTTCTCCAAGAACTCTGGTAGGTAAAAGAATTCTGGTATGAGTTCCTTGACATCATTAGGATTATCCATCAATATCCGCCAGAGTGAAGGAATGGAATGGAACTGCCGATCTGCCCAATCAAACCTATGAAAGAGCAGGAAAATATGTATATCAGGTTTATGCATATTCATTACATATAAATGCATATTCATGATTTCAACATCTGGTGTTAAAGATGGACTTACTTGTCACTTTGCAATTGAATGTGAAGAGTTGTGAATGGTTCCATGCGCACCATATAGTGCATAACACCAGCTGGATTGGAGTAGTGAGTTCCGTAATGAAACTTGGCAATTGTTCCACTGGGATCCTCAAAATGTTCATACCTATTGGAAAGACAAAATAGTTACTTTCATAATAGGATTGTCACTCAAAATGACACCACTCATCATCAGCAAAAATTTATTGAATACAATCTTCATTGTTTGATTTTTTTTTAAATGACATAGTTTTTCGAGTACACACTCTTAAACACAAAATTGGGCTGACTTTTAAGGTGAGTTTGTGACTAGAAACGCAAATAATAGTAATCCGGCAGTGTCTTTGCCAGGTCTCAGAGAGTGTGTAGCGTAGGACCTAGGCCCCACAAAGTGTAGAATTTCCTTTCTAAACCAATGGATTTAGAGGTACATATCTCTAATGGACTTATACCTGGAGTGAGCTTATACATCAGAAACATGGTAGAGCCATACCACACTAACTACAAAGTTGTGCATGTTGTCAAATAAATATATCTAGGATATTGTATCTTGTAGATAATATTACTTATTACTTTAATTATTCATTGTGTTCTATTTTTTTTAATTTAATTAATTTAGTCAATGAAATAATCATAGTACTTACTTATCCTCAACATCGGGAATATTCTTTGGATTGACCACGCCGATGGGCTTAGACAGATCACGAAAGACTTTTGGATTAGAAAGATCTAATGTTTCACTGGTATAATCAGCAAGTACCCAAGGAAACTAAAAAACAACATAAAAGCAATGAAAAATAAATATGCACAAGAACATGGAAATTAAAATACTGTATGCAAATTAAATGTTAAATCTAATCTATATTTCAATTATGTATATACTCAAGTCACAGAAATTAAATGGCAGTGAAACTCGGAGTATTCACGTAGATTATCTTATTAGACTAATGCCCGTATTCTTAAAACAAACACAGGCTGCATTGCACACGCGGATACCCTACGCGGTTTTATTTACACGATCTTTTGTTACCTTTTTCGCCAGTGACGTCAGGATTAAATTGTATTCAATGGCCTATAACTCCAAAAGAAATTGCCAAAAAGTGATTTTAAGGTTGATTATATTATTAATGGCATATCAAAATTCCCCTCTAGAACTAAAAATCAGTTTGCTAGTTCCCTTTTAAACACAAAATTGGGCTGACTTTTAAGGTGAGTTTATGACTAGAAACGCAATAATAGTAATTCTGCAGTGTTTTTGCCAGGTCTCAGAGAGTGTGTAGCGTAGGACCTAGGCCCCACAAAGTGTAGAATTTCCTTTCCAAACCTATGGATTTAGAGGTACATATCTTATACATCAGAAACATGGTAGAGCCATACCACACTAACTACAAAGAGACCAAGTTGTGCATATTGTCAAATAAATATATCTTGGATATTGTATCTTGTAGATAATATTACTTATTACTTTAATTATTCATTGTGTTCTATTTTTTTAATTTATTTCATTTAGTCAATGAAATAATCATAGTAACTTACTTATCCTCAACGTCGGGGATATTCTTTGGATTGACCACGCCGATGGGCTTAGACAGATCACGAAAGACTTTTGGATTAGAAAGATCTAATGTTTCACTGGTATAATCAGCAAGTACCCAAGGAAACTAAAAAACAACATAAAAGCAATGAAAAATAAATATGCACAAGAACATGGAAATTAAAATACTGTATGCAAATTAAATGTTAAATCTAATCTATATTTCAATTATGTATATACTCAAGTCACAGAAATTAAATGGCAGTGAAACTCGGAGTATTCACGTAGATTATCTTATTAGACTAATGCCCGTATTCTTAAAACAAACACGGGCTTCATTGCACACAGGACCAAGTGCTTAAACATCTCATCCAAAAGACAGTGCGCTATATAACTTGTATTTTCATCCCTGCGGCTGAAACACAAGGATAACAGCAAATGCAATTGAACCAGGGACCAAAGGAGCTCCACGTTTCAGTGCACACACAGTGTCTACCACCAGTTTAGCCGACTGAGTTAAGCTGCTCTATATCCTCCACTGCACTTGGACTGGCAAATGACATATGAATTACACCCATAGCATTGAAAATCATAAATACTAAACTGAAACATTCCCATAATACTTACGACATGGTATTGGCTGAGGTCATTGTAAGTCCGTCCTGCAATGGTATTAAGCTGCATCAGGTAATCAAAGTTGGAAATCTCTCGTAGTTGCCATTTCTGAGTCAGGTTTGACGCTTTCAGCAGATCGCTTGGAGATTTCACACCATAGTAGCTAATATTTGGAGGACGCAGACCAAGTATACAACTGTACACATTGTTTCTTACCTGCAGTAAAAATATAGAAGATGTTACTGACTAGAATGGAAAAGGATAGCAAAACATACTGATGACATTTGTTTAACAGTACTTAAGACAAGAAAAAATGTTTAAGCAACTACTGCATACAATACGTACCTTCTTATCTTTGAAATTAATGAAATAATTAGTTTGGTCAATGAAGAAAATTTCAATAGCACTCCTTCTCAGGTTAAAACGCCTTAAGTGTATTTCTCGAAGCTGAGATATTGCCCATTTAAAATCTTGGCCACCTCCTGAAATACAGTATAAGCAATTATCATGAAATGATGAAACATTCAAATAAAAAAAATTGATGTATCAATCAATAAACAAAGTTATTAAAAATATATAATATCAATTTTTTAAAATAAAATTGTGGGATTGAAAAAAGAAGTGTGCATCTCTTGGAACAGCCAAACTCACCAATGAGAGAGTTTTGCCTGCCTGGGTTGGATGACTCCATTGTTTTTGAGGTCAGTGCCAAAAAGGAAGCTGGCATATTTATTGGTTAAGATGAGTATTCACAAAAAAAGACCCCAAAAAATACTAAATAAAAATGTCATTATAACATAATCTTTAATTTAAGTAAAATTCAAGAAACTAGCATGTTTTAAAGAAAAATTGTCTGGAGAAATGATATGAATTTTCATGAATAATCAGAAACAAATAGAACTATAACAATGAAAGAGAAGTGTCTTACCTTCAACCTTATCAGGCGAAGTATCATAGAAGATGACATGGTTTGTGTTCACTTCTAGCTTACCATTGACTACTTCCATTAAAGTGATTAGTGAACAGTCTACAGACTTTACTACTACCTTCTCCTTAGCACTTGGTCCCTGCTCTTCAGCACTAACGTAAACAAAAACGAAATTGAAGTAGTTTCAATAACAGCTCAAATAGCACCCTGTTGCTTCAAATTATAGGGAAGCAGTACTTTGGTGTTTAAGATGCTTGCCTTCCATAGCTATGGGTATAAATTCAAATCAAGAGAAACACATATCTAAAAACAGTTTCACTCCCTTAGAAGCATCTATATTTTTAACGTTTTCAAGATTTTCCAAAACATAAGCTACTAGAGTACTGATAGACCAATGCTGTAAGAAATTCAGCACAACTATGGTGCCAGTTAAGGGATATTCACCAACCTTTCATTTACCTCTGAAATCTGTCTTATGACCCCACTCCTTCCCCCTGAAGGAATACACAACAAAATGAAAATTGATATTTATGTTATAATTTTTCTCTTTCATAGTCTACACAGAGTGTTAACCACCTGTCCCAAGTAAATTGATGACTAAGTATCATAAAATATATATATTTTTTTACAGAGCATCATTCTATCCTGTAAAAAAAACCAAAAGATAACAAAAAAAAAAAAAAAAATTACTTTTCTGGATTGATACCAATCCATTCCTCATCGCCCAAGTGATCATCTTGTAGATCAATATCTGTCACAATGGCATTCTTCAGAGCGGCTAATTTGAAGGTATCATCTTGCTCCGGAAGTGGGCCTAGAAAAATATGGACAAATTGTTCATCTTACAGAAAAGATAACTATAGTTCACCAGGCAAAAAGGGAAGACCTAAGAAGAAAACTCTTGCACAAAACAAGGAAACATATTAGGGTTTGAAAGGTGTGGTCAGTTGACGGAAGATTGTTTTTCCTTCGATTGGTTTATCCAGGTAAGCGTTCACAAAATAGACTATGCACAGTCCGTTACATTTGATTTTATCCATTCACTCTGCTTATACAGCTTCTTAGTGGAAATAAATGTATATATGGTATAATATGCTTCAGCAGAATGGAATGTATAAAAAAAAACCATTGATGGTATTGATGGTGTAGATCTGGATACAATTTGAAGATCATAGAGGATTTTCTTTTACAGATGACAAGTGTTACCTTCATCTCTCATTTGGCTGGCTTCCTTATGTTGATCAAATGCATAATTCTGAGTTAGTTTATTTCTTATTCGTGAGTAATTTTCTTGGCTTGACAATTTCCAGTGTAGTTCCTCTGGGTTCCTGTACAAGAATAAATATATCTATTTGTTAATTCTAACAAACTTTATGAACCACATAAAATATTAGATGGTTCACTGCCCAGGTGCAATGAGGAAGTTGATGTCCCTGGTGGGAATATCTGTGGGCAAACACAGGGGGACCCCTCAGCCCTTCGGATGGATCCATGGAACAAAGCCAGCAGAATCTCAGACAATTTGAGAAATGCAGAGTCTCATATCTGTTAAAAATTGGATTTTCTCCTATCAGGACTGTCATGCCTCCTCTCTCCCCATCACTAGAGCAACCACTGGTTGGCAATGATTCTTGGCTCAGGAGGCCAGACCAGAACCTCACCACTTAAATTCCACTTACATATATTTTTCAATTTACCTTTCAGCCCAAGTACCGCGCTCTCCAACAAGGAACCTCTTACTTGCTCGCCACTGCTTCAAAACTGACATCTGCTGGTTTCGTTGCTTGTTTAAGAAACTTGTATACCGACTAAAGTCCTTCCTTCGTAATTCTTCAAATGGTTGTAAAATATGTTTCTATAGTAATAAACAATGGATAATATTTGACCAGAGATTACAAATAAAAATAAATAAGGCACCATTATAATATTAATAATTGTTACTGAAAAACATCATCAATAATATCAATAAAAACAGAAAGCCACTTGGAAATAATGTCATAGCACCACCAACGTCGATTGTAGTAGATTTTGGACTGATGTATATAATAAAACTAGAGTACAAACTTTGCTGTATTTGTTTCTAATAAGTTGACAAAATGGCCAAAAGCTCATACAAGAACGCCACCATGCTTGGAATAGCTTAAGCAACATAACGTCCTAGTGTGTACATATTCTAAATTTTCTTTTTTATTTCAATGAAAAAGCTTATGAATGATTGGCTAATGATCAATTGATTGATCTGGTACCTGATCGATTGATTGATTGGGTGATTAATTGAAGCATTTAAAAATGTTTTAGGCATGACTAACAATAATGATGTATTTGTATTTGTTATTGCTTTCTTAAGGTTGTGAAAACTTCCTATTGTTATTCTTTTTTACTTAACTATAAGCTAGTTTAAGTTTACCTGGAACAGGAGTTTACTTTCACCCTTTGCACGGTCTCGTTTGTGAATAGACATGTTCAACTCATCAAAACACTTCTTCCAAAATTTGGACATGTATGCAGTGGCTGAGCTGAAGTTAAGTGTACAATATTCTTCCATGTATGGTGTCACCTGAGAAAGAAGAAAATAGAATATATTAAAGTCTATAAAGTCAAATAAAAATTCAATATTAAATTTCTTCAAGATTCTAGATTTCATTTATTTTCCAAATTGGAAATACTAGGCCGCAAACAATTAACTGTAAGGTTAAAATACAAAACATATAGAATATATACTGTACCAAAAATACTGATGAACGTATGACTATAAAATTGAATTAAAAAAAAAACAATATAAAAAACATATAATTAAAGTATTTAATACAGATCTATAAATTGTAATGCTGTAAAGATACAGTTCAGGGCAAAGCAATAGTTTACATAAAGAGCTCTTATCAAAAGTGATGTTTTAGTCTATGAATCAGATACTTACCTTGATGAAACTAGATGCCAGGTTCTTTTTAGGAACTTTCCTACAAAATAACTGTCCAGCCCAGGAATACATGTAATCATCCAATAGTATATAGTCACTTTTTATCATGAATTGTAATGGCATGCTAAGATGAGTGATTTTATTATTTTACAAGAAAAAAATATACCAATTCAACCCTAACCTGTTTCTCTATGTATAATTTCCATTCTTCTGATAAACAATACTGTTGGAAGTCTTCAAAGTATGATGCACTTGTGTCAGTAGTTGGTAAGTTTGGTAGAAAGGAGGACATTTTCAGCTGCTGATAGTAAATCTCAATCATGGCTCGGATGAGTGGCACGATGTATGCATAAGTCTTGATTTCAGTCGCTGTAAAGTCAAGTAACATCAAATTTAGTTTCAAGTATGCTTTGATGGTGCATTATGCACTTTTGTTTATGATTATTATAATTGTTTAAATTATTACAATGCATACAAGAATAATTTGATGACATTAATACTCCTTCAATTCTTTAAATTCACATACCCTGTAAAAATGGGACTAATACAACAAAAGAAAATGGGAAACAGACAGAAAAAGAGAGAATCTTTCTTTTCATTTCTCTCGTAGTGCTGTGGGACTAACCATGAAGAGTGTTTTATAAATAATCAAATTAGTATTTAGCACTGAGAGGCAGAAAGATGGAATAGAAATTTCATGAAGATAATAATGTCACACAGGCAATTATGGAAGCATTACGCCACATTGGTAAAGTGTAGGCCTTTTTAACGGTGAGTGGTTCGAATTTAAAGATGACTAATATTTCAACAAGGAGATGAATATGTGTTCCCTAGGCTGGTGTTTGATTCCAATGACTGGGATAATTATATAGATCAAACGGAGGCACTCGTCTGATGCACTACATAACTATATTACTATTGAATCTCAAATACATATGGAATTCCAGTTGAACGAATGAGTACAGCTTTACCTTTTAGTGAGTTCATGAGAGCAGAGTGCATTGAGCCGAGGATGAAGCAGACTTCAAACGTCGATGGTATTGGACGAGTCTGCAGCAGATGGTGCAGCTTGGCTGCTGCTATGGCACACATCTTAAAAATTGAATGAAATATTTTTTAAAAAACATAAAGCTGTTGTGATTTAAGAATAACATAGTTCAGATTACTAATGATTACAGTGAAACCCGCCAAGTTTATTTAAGTTTTGCAAGGCCTAAGTAATGGCTACTAGAGCTACAGTGAATTAGAACTTGGCCTGACATGGTCAATCTAAAAGCATGGTAACTTTTTTATTACATTTGCACCAAACAGCAAATAACTTGCTAATTTCAGGATGGACAATGCTTTATAAACCAAGATACCTATGAGTCTTAGGGAGTGGAGCTGTTTTTAGTTATGAGAAAAAGTCCTGCTGTGACAAAAATTGAGTGCAGAACCCAAGGATTAGAAGGCAAGCACATTTTTTTTTTCTTTTCGATTTTTTTTTCATTCAGAAATCAGTGCATGTACATATAGTGAACATTTTGAAGAAAATGAAAATAAAATTAATAATATATGACAAGGAGGTAGAACAAAAACATTGGAAACGATAATATCAACTTACAATAAAGTATGAAACCTTTCCATTGACTTTCCTATGAGCTATAATTTTCATTTACAGCTGCATTTTCCAATAACTAAAATATTTCTCCTATTCCAATTGGACAGCAAATTCTTCATCGAGAAAATCGCTTTACTGTAATTAATTTCAATCATATTTAAACGCGGGTCAAATTCAATGCCAAGAATTCTAACTGATTCATTTGGGTAGATCCAATTAACTTTTAAATCTCTACAAATTTTGTTTTTCAAGTTGCGTAATGACCCAAACCAAATAGCACTTGTTTTTTAAATATTAACCTTAAGGTCAGATACATCATTTAAAGCATAAAAAACATTTCTCATGGATTCCTCAAGGAAAGCATCTTAACCACTAAGCTCACACTCCACTTAGAGAATATGTAAGTCAGACTTAATGTATGTATCTTACATCCATGTCATCTTTATCCACGAAGCTCATAAGGATGCGGAGACTGATCTGTGACACCTCCGTCCAGCCATCAACTTCCACGTTCCTTTCCCAGATACCAAGGCTGTCCACAAGGTCTATGGTACCTTCAATCAGCTAAAGAGAAAAGTATTCATATATTTTAATTTTCATAACATTTTAAAAATCTATTGTGTTTAAGATATACTGTTATAAAATCAAAAAAAAAACTTGTAAATAATCAATTAAAAAACTGAATTACTTTATTTACAGACAAACTTTATTTTAAGAGTAAAATTAAAATAATTTAATTTTCACTGATTAAATCATGAACATCCATAAATTATCAGATAATTCTATGCTCTATTTTATTTTATTCATTCTGGCAAATGCCAATTAATATAAAAACATTACAAAATTCACAAACATAGAAGAATAAAGGCAAGCCAGGTCATCTTAGAGATGTGCTACTCCCTGACTATAGGACTACTTTTATTTTTTGCAGCTGTTTAGAACTTAAATAATGTATTATTCTAAATTTCAACTAAAAGCTAGTAATAACTTACTAATAAATATATAAATTAAGCAAATATTAAGTATTTATCTTTCCAAGTTTATTAGTTTCATTATTATTGAAGTAGGCTACTGCTAGAAGGTTGTTCAGATCATTCTTGTCTTCATTATATTTACACACAGCAGTAATTATTGTAGGATTGTTTAATTAGTAATAAACCAAGCACAATTTGATATAAACTTACTGCAAGCTATAATTATGTATTATATTATATAGTTATAATTTATTTATGTATATAGATTTTATATCTAAAATAAATGAATAAAGGACTTAGCTCAACAAAACAGTAAATTACACAAATCATCATCAAATGAGTCATGTGCTAAGACAATTGGACAATTCTATTTTTGTTATAGGGGTGTTCTTAAAGGAACAGTTGTAATTAGTCATTTATCCAAGTAATCTCAGATAAGGTAGTATAATACATACTCCAAGTATCGAAATGCATGCCATCATGTCGGGATTCAATATGTTGACATTAATTATGTCATCATCAGGAATGGATCTAAGTAAGTATTCACAAAATAGACTTAATAAATAATATTGTTAATGGAACTTTTGATTGTGTTCTCTCAATCAAGATATTATGTCTAAAATTTCCAATGAAAACGGACAGAAGAAAATGTAAAAACATAAGAGTGCCATGTGATTCATCAGGCTTACCTTTTCACTCCATGCATTTGGGTTTTGTCCATCATCACCAAACAAAAAATCTTGCACAAGTTTCAGAAGTCGTATCTCATTCTCCAAATCAATTGCACTGTCTCTGCTTCCAGTCTTGGCGTTATTAATAGCACCCTCTAACATTTTCTCTATAAGATTTCGCTTAATTACTATACCAGGACGAATTAGTCCAAACTTGTCCATCAATTGGTTTATACATACAAACACCTGGCCACGTTGCTGGAAGGGATTGACCAAAAAAATTATACAGAACAACATTAAAAAACAATAGAAATTTGCAAAAGATTTTACTAAACATGAAGTTAAACCTTATTTCCCATCATGCATCTCAATAGCTTTGCCAATTTTGGAAAATTTCCAAATTCGCATGCATAATTTATTTATAAAATGTTCCTTCAATCCATTGTGAATGTCAAATCTTAAAAATACTGTACATCTTAAATATAAGTAAATTAGAGTATGATGCCATTAGTTAACGTTTAAGTAAATCCTTGCTGAGCCACTAGGGCCTATAGGGCTTCAGTTTCAAGTAGCATGAGACTACTGCCCCCTGGGTGGTACGCTAGTCCAACACAAGTTACTCCCAACAATTTGCTGGTACCCATTGATACAGCTGGGTAGAGTGAAGCAATGAAGATAAATTGCCTTGCTCACAGACAGCGAAATGCACAGTGAAGGATTGAAATCCTGACCCTGAGGTTGGGAAAAGAAATCATTTTCACTGTGCCAAACCTCCTCTACTAACTTCAATATAAATAAATTGAAAAGAGAATATAGAAATGAATAAACTATATCAAACCAATTAATTAGAAAAATAAGAAAATATACTCCATTTACTTACACACCAAACCTCCTCTGGGGAGCCTTGAAGTCCATGCCACAGAACATGGAATAAAATTTCTGTTATAGTATCTGCTAAAACCTCAGCTGTTTTATCCACCTCCGAATCATCTTCAGAATCATCTTCTTCATCTTCTTCCTCACTCATTAATGATAAAGTTAATTCTGGTCTAATCAACCTCCTGCCAACTAATCTTGTGTCAAGCAGCGCATCGTCACTCTGGATGCTGCAACTACGTGAACCAACTTCAACATATTCTGAACCAAACTGGTCAGGTTCAGTTTTAGGCAGTGCCAACCGGTTTCCAATCTGGCTGAAAATGTTATCACTTGAAGTTGAAGATATTTCTGAGAGCTCACGAACAGAGGTATGAGCACTAGAAATGTTACTGTTTAACCCTAAGTCCAGCGGTTCACGACTCTGGATTGAGGCCTTCTCCAGACTTATACTGTCACTGGCGATGGAAATGCGGGACCTAGTGTCTGACGTTGTTTCCTCAACATTGCTGGTGAAATCTAGTAGATCAACATCATCACTGTCTTCACAATTAATCTCAACTTGACCAGATTTAATGAACAGTTTTGTGATGGTATCTTGCCAACCTGTTTCTGTAGCAATCTCTGAGTGACATGACTTGTTTGTATACAGCATGTGAAGGAGTTGTGTGGTGGCCTCTAATTTCATCAGGACATCCCCTCTCTGCACCAAAAGCAGAACAGCAAGTAGGCCATTGAAGTTTGGTGAAGCACATGTAAGCTTCTCATCTTTAAAACAAATTGTAAATTAAATTTTTAAAATAGTGATTAAATAATACAATCACTACATGAACATATTACTGCACATCTTCCAAATAATTACTAGAGTACAGTACTACAAATTAGGAATCAAGAAAGATGGCACTATGTCACATTTATTTTCTGTAGAATGCTTAGTCTGAATAGTAATAACAATAGAGCAGCACCCTCTGGAGCATGGAATTGACATGAAATCCAGTAATCTTGTGTTTTCCTTGGGTTACTTCTTCTCACATTGATTAGACATCTTTCTAGGCTGTATTAGAATATGTGATGGTAGTGTAGAGATACTACCAAGATAGTCCTTTTTTGTCAAAGTTAACTTTGAACTATATATTATTTTGGATGCTCGTCTTTCTTTAATATATCTTTGTTTAAAGTACATCTGATAACCAAGGTCCTATTGTCAGAGTAGTTGTATTGTCAAACAGATTTGTGACTTTTAACTAACCTGTAACTTGTTCCACAAGGTTCTTGGTAATAGGCATTGACATTGGAAGTGACTCCATCAACATTATCATCCCTGAGTATCCAACATCATTCAGTCGTATTCTCGTTTTGGTCTTCTCGTATACTTTTGAAGTCTTCAATAAGTTAGCCAATATCTTGACAACAAAATAAATAGAAATTTTAACTTTACAACATTGCATTGAAAAGGTTAATGTGTGCTTTTCCTTTTCTATACTCTTCATTGATAGTTTAAATTACCTTAAAAGTTTTAACCCTGAGTGAGTCTGAATGGTTCTTGTCAATAAGTAGTGCATACAAGATCTCCCCAATACCTTCCTCAAACAACAACAACATCAGCTGGTCTCCAGCTGAACTATCAAGCAATGTACACAGCATATCAATCGCTTCTTTTTTCTGAAAAATTAAATAAAAATTCGAAGCGAACATTTATTATCTTTTTATAATAAACTGACATACACAAACTACTATTTGAAAACTAAGGACTTACAGAAAATTGATGAATTTATATTTTTTTAACATACTATTTTAACATAATTGCACAGTAAAAAGACAGCCACTTCTTCTCATAAGCTCTGTGGTCAGATTACCTCTCTTGTGGTAGTTTGCATTTTCAGAAACTGCTTTTTGCTAGAGTTTTGAAATGAAGGCTTAAGCCTGGAACTCACTGCGCAGTACGACCGTCGGCAGACGAATCCAAATCCGCTGTCCGCGAGCGCTGGATGACACAATGCTGTCTGATGATTGTCAGTGGCAGTCTGAACAGATCGTCATCAAAAACGATCTGTTGTGCATGTGTTGTGGCATTGCGTTTTATATAGAATTACGTCGGCCGACGACCGTAGGGTGCAGTGCGACTTTAGGGAGTGGAGATTGTGTTTTTGAGAAGGAATCCTGTGTTGTCACAGAATGCTTGTTCTTTTTTTGAGCCTAATATTATACTTATAATATTAATATTATTACTAATAATTTTTTATTATTTTCTATTTTTATTTATTTATTTTTTTAATTATTTTTTTATCTTTTATTCATTTTTTTATTACTACTTATAATTTTTTAGCCTAATATATTTATAATAATAATATTATTACTAATAATTTTTTATTATTTTTATTATTTTTTAAAAATTATTATTATCTTTTTTAATTATTTTTTTAATTTTTTATTCTTTATCTTTCGTGGGGTCATCCCACTTTTATTCATTATATTTCAATTGCCATCATACTATAACCTCACATTTTAAAAATAGCACATTTATAATACAATATAAGTATAATGCTTATTTTTTTAATTTTTAATTAATTTTTTTATTAACAATTTTTTAGCCTAATATTATACTTATAATATTAATATTATTACTAACAATTAAAAAAAAAATGTTGCTCACCAGTTTTTCAGAGGGAGCTGTAGCAGTAAAAGCTAAAATTGACTTCACTTCATCTTTAGAAATGCTTTTTGACAAATAATACCTTATCACACCGAAGAGGGCAGCTCGTATAGTCTTTGAATCTTCTCTCGAAATTTCTTCTGGACCAAAGTCACTGCAAGTCACAATTAAATAGTCAATTAGATAGCATTATATAGAACTAGAATCACATGTTTGAAGTCAGCATTGGAGAGTTAATAAAAACGTACAACTGACCAATCAGAACAGAGACAGGCACTGACATTTGGTCAGACCTTAGCAACAACATCCATGGGGCGGGGCTTATTAGGATAGATCACCATGGTGATCTATCCTAATGCCAAGTCTGTATAATTTAAAGGCCTCAGTGGAAATAAGTATGTTAAATGTATTTTTAATAAATTGTTATGCATTTTAAGATTTCAGAAATGGGACAAAAACGCTTATGCCAAAATACAGTATATCAACTGAATGTGGTGTTTTAAATTACTGTTTTCTGAAAACTTTTTTTCCAATTTTAATATCAACTACTATAGTGTGGCTATGATTATTACTTTCATGATATTCTTATGATTAAAAGCTTTTATCTGATACAGAAAGCTAACAATTTTGACCTGGATAAATAATTCATTATTTTCACAGTTATTACAATGTTTCTACAATTTGAATAAAACTACAATTTGCATATAAAATTTTTATGACAAGATAATGAGATACACACCTGTAGTACGTTCTGATGACATCTAATATGAAAGTGACACCAAATTTTTGATGGAAGTATTTCTGATGATCTTTAATCACTGTGGCCAAGTACTGGATATGAGCTGAAAAAAAAACAAGCTGTTAAATGATTCTCCATAAGTGAACTTAATTGGAAAAATAGGTTTCCAAAAATCAGTCGGTTTAAACCAGAATCCCAGCATAAAATTCAACTAGCAGAAACAACACCAATAAAATCTAAAATCAAGTTAATTCAATGAAAACAGTTAACATGATAAGATATCACAGTACCAACGAACACCCAAAGATACTATTACAAGATTTTGACTCACCAATCCTGACTGTGAAGTCACTTTTACTCCATATTCTGAAGTCAAACAGAAGATACTGGTAGGTATTTTTGGTCAAAACTGTGTTACCAACAACAGACTCCAGGAATGTCTGTACAGCCATAAGCACATGTACATCAATAAGATGTGCATCCAGCTGTAATTACAATAAAATAAAATCAATCTAGATATGTTAGCAGAAAAAAATTATCAGTCATGGTAAATACTCAGAAACTCTGGCAATAAAAACACAATGGATATTAAGCAGAAAAAGTCGAAAACAGTGATTTTTGCAAAGTTTGATCTGAAAGCCTACAGTAAATAACATCGTTTTAGATACCTTGCAATATTACTATGTTTATTTATATTTATTTGGTATTTATTTGATATACAAAACTTAAAATGCAACAAATGTTAAAATACTTTTGAGTTTACAATATAAACAAAACTAACATAAATATAAAACAAAACAACAAACACCACATTAATAAACACCAATCTGACTTTTCTATTCAGTAATCATACTAGTTGAATGGATTCTAAAATTAAAATCTGTATACATGATTTGATTGAAAAAAACAAATTAGATTATTAATTATTGAAATATAAATAATCATACAACTATCTAATAAAAAATAAATTATTAATAAATTAATTAAATATATATATACAATTAGCAATTGAAAAGTTTATTTATTAATGTTATAATATATAAAATTCAATATAATTTAAAAAAAAACTGTATATAGGCATATTGTATTAATAAAGTAATTATAGTTGATGTTATCCCGTACTTTAAAACACATAAAGGCAAGGCTCTGAATAGGAGATAAATGCAGAATTATTATTATAATCATTATCCCCATTAGCATTGTCCTCCCACATGTCACTACCACCTATTCCTCCGCCACCACTCCTGCCACCATTCCCACCTTACCTTATATTGTCACTAGGGGCAGAGCTACGATTACAAAATAGTGAGTGTCACAATTTAGGATTAAATTTTGAAAGAAAATTTTTTGAAAAAAACAATTGATTATCATCACCACCTTTACATTATCGCCACCATTACCATCACTCAAACCAGGTGCAAATCTATCCTTCCATCCATCCATCCATCCATCACTACCATTATCATTGTTATCTTTGCTATCGTCGCAATGGTCATGAACATCCTTATTACTTTACCTTTTGTAGAAGCATCCCTATTGTTGGGATGCCCTGACATTTGTGGAGCAGTTCTTGGTTAATGGGATGACTGAAGCAAATGTTCTTGATAAGAGTTAAAAAGCAAGCCACCTGATTCTGTTCCAAAGCAGCATCTGCCAAAAAATAAAAAGAACTTAATAAATTACAAAAAATTTAATATGTATGTCCTAACTGTTTGTTTATTTTATCTGTTTATGTCTTTCCTATATATCAACATAAATTTATACAGAATTCATTTGATTTAAATTACATTACCAACATCAACATGATTCATTGCATTATATTTAGACTATGTCTATCATGCTAGTAAGGATTTACAGGTACAGATATTTATAAATCATTTATTTTTGTAAAGAAAATAAAAAAGAAATGCACTATTATCATTATTATTTTTGTTATTAATACAATTTTGTATCATTTATTAAAGTGAAAGAATACAGGTCTCCATCCAATTAAAGTCCACATCCAATTAAGGACAACATTTCTACAGCCCCCAACTTAAGAACCTTTTTTATAATGAGTTATTATTATAATTAGTGACCAAATGTACTAAAAAACATGGAATCCCCGGTG
Organism: Anneissia japonica; assembly: GCF_011630105.1. Taxonomy (NCBI): domain Eukaryota; kingdom Metazoa; phylum Echinodermata; class Crinoidea; order Comatulida; family Comatulidae; genus Anneissia; species Anneissia japonica. The sequence continues at coordinate 5,738,220 of NW_022704992.1, read as the reverse complement.
ACAGAAATGGTCTTTCATTTAAGCCGGGCACTCACTACATTGAACAAATCTAACTCCGTTCCATGTGGATGCGATCGTCATCAAAAACTATCCATCGTGTGCAGTCGTGGCGCTTCGTTGTCAAATAGAATCTCATAGGCTAACGGCCATTGGGTGCAGGAAGTGCCCAACTTTAGATTGAGAACTGTAAAAGATATTCTTTGTACCTGATTCACTACTGGATGGAATTACCTCCCAACCATCAGCACTTATCAGTCTTTCAGGAGTAAGAGGTGTCATTGGTTCAAGTAAACTGTTGTCTTCTGATGTTGTCAGCTCCAAAATCGGGAACAAGACTTCAATGCCACCGATACAGTTGATCACTTCCTGAAAAGGAGCAGAATCAGAGAGATGCTAAAGCAACAATGCTTTTCTAAAAAGTGTACTGCACACAATAGGCCATATTGCACACAGAACCAACAGCTTAAACGTCTCAGCTGAAAGACGATGCGCTATCTTAACATGTATTTCAGTCCTGCAGCTGGACACGGAAAACAGCGGGAGGAATTGAACCAGGGACAAAAGATCTCCACAGTTCAGCTCATACCTATTGGCTACCACCACTTTAGCTGACTGAGCTAAGCTGCTCAAATACTAACTACAGATATATTACCTACTTACCTTCAGATCCCAAGTGGCGCAGCAGTGACCATTCAACCGGCCTTGATACAGATGGTTTGGTGCCAAGTCTGAACAGATTCCATTTCTGCAAGCTTTTGCATCATAGTACAGCAGCATCTTGCCCGGCAATTCTGACAAATCATTGTCCTCGCGTTGAAACAATGTCACATTATTTGGACCTGTTTAGAATATCACACAGATAATGTAGTCTGACCGTAAATAGAATGCTGTGAGGTCAATATTTCAAAAAGCCAAAAGTCCCAAGTCTCCTGCAAGATGTGGAGGCCTCCTGGAAAACTGGTTGGCCTCCCACACTGGCATAGGCAAGCAAACATCTCCTGGAAGCTAACCCATCTCACACAAATTTATATATGCATGTTTATACTACAGTATTATCAATTGTCTCACGAAAGTCAGCTTGCGAGAGGATCAGCACATGTAGTAAAATAAAATTAAATGTATTAAATATTTTCCTTTTTTTAAAGCTGATCTTGCAAGTGGCTTCTTCCAACTTGGAACCTTCATAAAGTTTGGGTCGGACCTAGATGATAAATTAAAAATTCCAACCCATTTTTATGTTCACCCCTGGTTTATAGAGTATCTCTTTTTGGAAAATTAAAAAAAAATATATATATTTTTAATAATAATTTTATAAATTCTTACCATCTGCATACAACTTTTTAATCTCCTTTGGATGAAGGGCATCATGAAAGATACAGACACTGCCCATGAGTCCATGTAAGCTGACGGATTCACCCATTATATCTTCTTGCGCTCCCACTGGAATTGTCATTGTTGATGGGTCTATTGGATTTGATTCGCGTCGAGGTAAACGATTTGTAATTTTTTTCCCTATTTGTTTAAGCGAATTTGATGGCTTTCCTTCAACTGTCTGGACAGTGGTGGAAGGTTGATAGGTGTTAGGACCAATAGTACACTTTGTAAAGGGCTGCAATGAGAAATCAACATAATTCATAAATTGTTAGGTAACTCGAAGGGTCACTGGCAAATTATCCATTAGACAAGCGTGTTGTTGTTGGTGCCACATAAAGTTGCATGAAAACCAAAATCAATTTGGCGATCCAATCACAGATATTGCGGTCTAAAAGCATAATTGTTACTATCCTAAACAATAACTCTTCTCCTTTATTCTTCCAAGTGTTTTACTCTTGATTCCAGTACCCTGTCATACTAGTTCATTCCCCTGCTAGTAAATTTATGTTACCACTGAATTTTAGAAGATATTCAGGTCATAAAGACTTGATATGTAGCATGCAAACTGCATTTATTCCCACAATTTAATTTGCAAGTATACTTATCATTGGATGAGAATGAAAAAAAGTTTTAATATAAAGAATAAAACTGACCTCATTAAGGGCGGGAAATTTTAGTTGTGATGTGTGTCTCAACAAACCATCGATGTAAACGGACAGCTGACTTTGAACAAATGGTCTTCTGGATGCAGCGTGGACAATGTCAAGAGAATGCTGAAAAAAAAATCAATTAAATATTTAATCAATAGGCCAAAATGATTATCAAAATATCTACCACAAAGAAAAACTGTACCACTCCCAACAAGCATGTTACCTATAACACAACAGTGGAAGATCCAGGATATTTTTGCCGGAAGTAAGGAGTGAAATGGCAACTGAGAATCTATAATCCAAGGAGGAATGGAAAGGACCTATGGGTCAAGAGGAAAGTTAGGAGAGTTTACTTACTTATTGTGAAGGATATTCCCCGGAAATAGTTTCAGACAATTTAATCTCCTATCTAGGTAATTTCAAACTTGGTTACAAGATTTTTTTCCCTTTGCCGTGGGGCGAGCACAATTTTTGCTACCTCCTGCATCCACTACTGAATGATAACACTCCCACACAAAAATACTCATCTTCCACAAAACAAAATCCCCACATAAATATTCCTCCACACAATACAAACAATCTTTTCATCCATCATTTGCTGGCTCACTCCAATTCTTTACGCCAGTTTCCATTAAAAAATTAAATACTGTACTGAGTCTTGGAGGTGACGTACCCATTGGTTGTCAGTAAGGGTGCACTCAACAATATCCTTCGCGTAATATTCCCTGCGAGTACATATAGCAACGGTCAGAATGCCATCCACATTAAAAAATGCTTCAAATCCCATTCCACTTGACGTATAAAAACTGTAAGGAAAAATAATATTGATAAACATACCACCAACGAGAAAAACGACAAAATAGTAATAATAATAACAATGTCAAATGATCTTGATTCTCGGAACCGCCAAGTGCTGCGTTTAAAAAAATGTGAACTGTCCATGAGATACTGATTCAAAAATAGTTAATGTCACTTTAATTAATGAAAATAGTACACACCAAGTACTGAAGGCCTATGCTTACTTCCTAAGCATAGACATTCAAAGGGTCATTCTCTCTCACTACTGTAGAGGTCACGACTCCTTTACTGTTCGTGCATGTAATAAATTACATAGAAACACAGCCTAGAAATTAGGTTATAGCACTTTCTATTGCCCACTTCTTAACCAATCACATGCCTAGAATCTATGTATACAGATTTATTACAATATTGATGATGTTAAAATGACTTGTAGGGACAACGTATCAGGGGCTGGACTTATCAAACTAGAAATCAGCTTAAATTCGTCTTAAGCCTATTTTTCTGCTCAAGTCAGATTTATCATTATTGCTTAACTTAAAAATTGCTTAAAATTCAAAAGCCGATTGTATGCATGCGCCATCTGTGATGATTTTTAATTTAAAATTTTACTAAGATGGTTTAATAAATCAGCTTAAGATATTTGCTTTGGGAAATCTTAACGTTTTTGACTCAAGACATTTGCTAAGCTGAGATTGATAAATCCAGGGCCAGTTCTTACCTGTATAACTGTCTACGATATATTTGCACCATTTTTGGTTCATCTGCTGATAGGCTTTGGTCTAGACACAGCCAAGTGTGGAATGAGAATGCATGTCCTGGCCATTTGTGGATTGCAGATACTGTTATACCCTGCAATGAAACAAAAGTAAAGGCTAAGGTCAAAACCTGAAGGGCAAATCTGGGATCATAGGCCAAGGTGCCATTTCTCCTTCTTATGCCGTTTGGGCCAGACTGTGCAAGGCTGTGGGGAGTTAGCAACTCCTCCTGCACAGCCAGTCTGTTTTACTCTCCCAGCATATGCTGGTACTATTTTGTGTTCTCTTCATAATTGACAATGACAATGACAATGACAAAAATATTTATTTCCTTTAAGCATGAAAATTTACAAAAAATATAAATGTAAATAATTTTTGAAGATCAAAGAAAATGGGAAATTCCTGGAGCATAGCTTGTAAATGGAAATCCCAAATTACATAATTAAATACTTCTTTTACATATAAGGTTCAAAAATAATTCAAAGGCCTAATTCACTTACATCAAAGAAGTTTAAAATTTAATGGAAAAATTATATTTCTTTTCTGTAAATTATATTTTGTATTCCTTAATAACAACATCTTTCATCATTCATCACTTGTGGATTTCAATTATTTATTTTCTTGTTCTTTATTTGTCATATTTTTTATGTGTGTTATAATTCAAAGCTTTCTATTGAAATTTTAAATGGTTTAATTGTATTTAAGGTAAATTTATATGTATACAGGTACTTTTAATTTATGAAACTAATTAATGACATGTTTCGACATTTCATGTGTCATCATCCGGCAATAGTGCTTATGCTACTTCCGGTTTATATACTATCGTCAGATATATGACACACAAACAAATACTATAAAGATAAGCCATGTACATAAAGGTGAATACTGTGGTAAGTCATGTATATAAGAATTAGAATGAAAAAGTGATAATGTATTGAGTTGGTTGTTTGTTCCGTGACGGATTTCCACAAGCATTGTAAAGAGAATCTTTTATTTTAATTTGATAATTAATGTGTGCAGAATCAAGAGTAATAAATCATGCTGAATTAGATGTGTTTTCTTATAGTATAATTAAAAATAATATGCGATTTGGCCCTTGGCCACACAAGATGTTATTTGATCAAGGAACAGGTCAAAGTTTAACATCTACTCACTGCATGCCCATCTTCAAAGTCAAAGTAGTGATGAGCCCCTAGCTTGCCTCCCTTCCTCGCCATCACCGACATACTGTGCATCAAGCGCATGCATTTTGGCGAGAGTTGCTTGTCATCTTCTCCCCGAATCAAAGCAATTAATCGTTTCAATTCGGAAGACGTGATGCTACATGACCCAAGAGATTGTAGCAGTTGAATTAACTTGTCTGTAAATAAAAAAAGAATCATCACTGGAATACCTCAATGCCTTGGCATATCGGCAATTACTGGGGAAAATGCAGAGCAGCCAATGTGTTAAAGTTGTTGGTCTATGAGTGAGATACTTAATTGGATGAACCGGTATATTCCAGTTTTCCTTTTATCAACTTACATCTAAAATAATAGAATCACCCGACCCAGGCAATTAGAATTCAACAATGTTATGCAACAGGCCTCAATATTTAAGATCTTACCTTCTGCTTTTGGATCAAGGTGTTTACGTTTCTCTAAGGCATCTAATATAGATCCAATAATATGATTTGAACAACACTGTAAGCGGTTGTGATTGCACCAAGTGCAGCATTTGGATAAATTGCGACACACCTCAAGCTGTATGTCATGTGACTTGAATTCTGGCAACCACCTGATCATTATGGATATAGGCCCGGTGTTTCGGATAATCTGATCCTTCTCGACAACAAAATCATCATCCACAAGCTGAAGTTAGAAATCTTAATTAATTTTCATTTGTATTGGATGTTTTTTGGTATGAAATATACCAAAGATAACCCACTTAAATTCCATTAACTTATTTCCAATGGGGGTCCCTTTCTTGTTGAATTGAGTAGTAAATCGGCAGACATTCCCAACACTTTTCCAAAGATTCTACCACATTCTTAAAAATGCACATGGGTCATACTGCAAACAGCACTACAGGTTTAAGGCCTAGTTCGGACTAGATGGATAAACCCGGCTCAACTCACCGGGTTTATCCACGTGCCAATCTGAACTAGGTGGCTTATCTCAAGTCGGGCTGTGTTCCTATAGTAACTAGGCCTGGAGCGCCACCGTGTTTAACTTTTCTAAGCCGGGCTTTAATCATTGCGGGGGGTCTTGCATTGGCTTCGGGTGACGAAATGACCAATCAGCATTCAATTATGCACGTTGTGAGCGAGCGTACGTTTCGCAAGCAATGTTTTGTTTCCTGATTACGGTTCATTATTATGCAAATTCTCGTCTGGCTAAACCCGCTAGTCTGAACGCCCAGCAAAGTTAAGCCGGGCTTAACGTTGAGCCGGGCTTAACTTAAGCCTGGCTTATCTCCAAGTCTGAACGTAGCCTAAATGTCTCATTGGGAAGATGGTATGTTATTTAATTTGCATTTTAACTTTCCAGCTGAAATACAAGGAGAGCATTGGAGTGACTTAAGCCGGTGATCAAAGATGTCCACGGTTCAAAGCACATACAGTATGGTAGCTACCACCAGTTTAGCCTACTGAGATAAGCTGCTCTTTTAACATTTATCATGTTTAAGTGAGGGAAGCTAGGTCACAAAATAAGTTTGATTTTTAACTACTTGAGCATGGTTTTTTTTTCTGCTTCTGACATTTTCAATGGGGGTAGATGTTGGGGTGCGGCGTGAGCTCCCCCCCCCCACCACCCTGCACACAACCTACGTATGCCATTGTGAAGACTTGATGGCAATAAACCAAAGTCATGATGCTTATAAGCTTTGTAAAATAAATGAAGATAAATGCATACCATATTAAACAAAGAATTAAGTAGCTCTTTAGATGGTTGTCCTAACCGTTGGAGAACAGCTCCTAGTTGTTCGTAACCAACCGTCTCTTTAAAAGTGTCTTTGGCACCAGTCGATTGCATAAAAAGAGATGCCAATGTGCGGACAGTTAGATACGCAACTGTCAATTTATTACTGTTCTTTTCCTGAAGAATTAAACAAAAAATATAAACTTGACATACAAGATAAAGCAATCTTGAAGTTAGTGAAATTAATACAGTAATAAGAAAAGATTTTAAGGAAGCCAGCTAGAGCATTTTTAAAGAAGTTATAATAATAAGACAAGAGTATATTATTAGGAAAACCATATAAAGCATTAATTTAAGTTAATATTAATTAAGCAAAAGATACAGTAATTATCAAGGAAGTCACAGTTTTATTAATTTATTATCTAATGATTATCCTTTGTTTTATTAATATTAACTTAAGACAAAGGATGATTATTAAGAAAGTCACCGAGATACTTAATAATCTAATGGTTATCTTTTGTCTTATTAATATTAATTAATCAATAAATGTTAATATTAATGAGGCAAAAAATAAGTAATTAATTATTAAGAAAGTTACAGTAAGTAATTTATTAATTATCTAATGATTATCCATTATTTTATTAATATTAAATTAATGAAGACAAAGGGTAATTATTATGAAAGTCACTGAGGTGCTTAATTATCTAATGATTATCTTCTGTCTTATTATATTGACTTAATCAAAACAAAAGATGGCTATCAGGGAAGTCACTGAAATTATTCAATGCTAACTATGAAACCTTCCAAATCTTATTTTCCAAATCCACGCAACATATAAAAGGGTTCCAGAAAAAGTTGTCTTTAGAATGTCATATAAGATTTACATACAAATCTGTAAATCACATTTTTTAAAACTATTTTGAACCTCTCTCTCCTTATTTTATATTTTTAATCAATTGATTTATTAATTAAATTTCTATTCCTTGCATTTTTAACTTTTTTCCTTGTTCTTGTTGAATTTATTTTTTTCTAAAATTTTTCAAAATTTTTTATATTTGTAATTTTTCATATGCGAATTAACCATTTCTTGTAATTCAGTTTTTAACTGTGATGCATTCTGGAAACAAACGTTAAATTGAATTGAAAGAGTAGAATTGCTGTCAAAATTCCAGTTATCAAGACATGTACATAATCTAGCTAAGTTAAATTTAATTTTTCTTGAATTAACCGAGAGTTGTATGACCTTCTTAAAACCACACTCAATAGATTCTGAAAGAAGTACAGTCTACTCTTGGTTTCTTTTAATAAGGGATTCTGTGTTTCAATTACCTATGTATTACTTGAGTTCTTACTTGATTTTTCAGATATAGCATAGTGATCTAACATAGGGAAGATTCAATAAGTAATAACTTCCAAGTAAATAAAGAACTGAAACTTGAGAATTTAAGGAAATTTTTCCTCAATTTAACGACACAACACAACAAGGAACTAGTGGTGAGTGTTATTAAGGATTTAAATTGATTTAAAGCATAAATAAGTTTAATTGATTCTTTGATGTAACATAAATTTAGTGGTTAGTTTAGGCCAATAAATAAGACATGTTTCTCATCCCAAACTTTTAAAAAAGAAAGAGGATGAGGCCCTAATTTTGTAGTTTTTTTTTACAAAGGTAACAATAACACAAACTGTTCCTAGGCCTATTCCAGATGTAGACAACAGACAGGTGTATTCTAGAACTAGACAATAGTTAAATTTCAGGTCGCACTCCTTTAGTAGTGGTGTGTCCAGGCTTTTAAAAGGGGAAGCTAAATAGCAATATTACATCCACTGAAAATTTTTAAAAATGTTGACATCTGTGACTGAGACAATCACCAATTATAGGATGTTTGTTTTGTTCAACATAATACTAAATTAAGACACATAATACAGTTTCTCTATAGATTTTTCCAAATCAAATTACCAAGGAAGTACTGTGTATTAAAACTTTTATTCGGATGTGGATGTGATTTCATCCTCATGGATGGTACTCTATGTTCAGACCTGTTTTACAAATGTCTGTAGGAAGCTTTAAATAATGTGATGCTAATACTTACTGCTGCATTGTTAAGAACTGTCAACAGCTCATTAAAAATATCTAGCTTAATGAATGAATCTTGCAGGTCTGTCTTATCTCTGCCAAGCATAATAAGTGGAATGGTTCCTGAAAAAAAATGTTAAAAAAGAAACTGTATAAATCAGCCATTTACAAAAACCTCAGTTTAAAATTATTTTAGGTATTTAGTACTTTAAAAACAACCTGTGACAAATTCTGGGAGAAAAGAATTCAAAAAAATAATAAAACATCCAAAAAGAACAAGCATTTGACAAAGATATCCTTTTAGTCAGTTTCAGCTGATGTACAGATTGTTTATTAAGAAAAACTTAAACTGACTAACAGCCAATTTAATTGAAGGTATTCTTTAAGTTAAAAAAAATATATACTAAAAACAACATGCAATAACATCAATTCAATTTCAAATAATTTTCAATTTCAAAAAATTGTATTTCCATTTATCAAAATTCTTAACATTACAAGGAGTAAAATAATTATACAATAATACACAACGATACATGGAAAAGGGTATCCGAAGCAAGCAAGAGCTTTAGGAATAAAAAACCCTAACATAAAAAAAACAAAAAAAACAAAACAAAACAAAATAAAAAAAACCCCAAAAAACAGAAATATATACAACAAATCTAACATAAAAGCAGATATTTCAATTAAGCCTGATGATAATAACTCTGATGTGGAGAAACACCTCCTTGGGTGAAAGTTTAAAGGTGAAAAGTATGTTATACTATATATTATTATTATATTATTAAAATATTATTTTTATGAATTATTACTGCAATTCGCTATCAAAAATTGAAAGATAACATATTTTTTCTCCATATATTATTATACAAAGTTATTTTAGCTTTCAACTGAAATTTAGAAGAAATTTGTTCTCACCTCACCAATTCAAAAATGTATAAAAAAAAACAAACTATATTCTTTGCATAGAACCTTAAATTAGTAAGTAATAATAATTTTAAAAATTCGTATTTATATAGCACCATGATCTTTCTAGGTGCTTTAGATAAGTCATATATTATGGCAGAAAACTATCCCCCACGGACACCAACCCGGTAATTCTGAGCCCAGTTTTCAGGGCAAGGAATTATAAGGTTGAGCTTAACTACATTCACTAAACTACAATATGGTAAAAAACTATACCCCGCCGGACACCACCCCGGTATTTCTGAGTCAAGGTTTCCGATTCGGGATTACAAGGTAGGACAAGTTACAATCACTAAAACTATAAATCATCGATAATTGATTTTTTTCAATCTGTGTCTAATAATACAGTATATGTGACCTTTTTAAATATAATGAGTAATTCAATTTCTTAATTAAATTTTTAAGTTGTTTTACAGATATCACCAGAGACAGTATAGCCTTAGGGGGTCTCAATTATGCATCATTGTTTTCAATTTTAATTGAAAAGATTTAAATGTAAAAATTAAGCAATTCTGAACTTTTTTCTATAAAAAATGGAACAGAATAGCTTGGTGGTTAAGATGCTTGCCTTCTAATCCCAGGATCCTGGGTTTAAACCCTGTCTCTGCTGAGTTTTTTCTCACAGGATGGACGTCCCACGGCAAAACAACGTAACTGCTATTACATTTTTATGTAGTTATATTGTTTTACCTTGGAATGGCCGAGGACTAAAACAGCTCCACTCCCTAAGCCTCATAAAGAGACTTCCAAAGCATCATTCCTTCATGTGATTGGCCAGTTATGTACTTGCTGTTAAGATGTCAAATGAATATGAAAAAAGCGGATATTGCTAAACACAGGGAGGACATCTTTAATTAAAATTACAATCTTAGATTGCAACTTTATTCTTTTATTAAGACAAATTCTGTCTCATAGTATAATTTAGTTCTATGTATTTTTCCCCGCTATATTTATACCAATAAAACTCACCAACCACACAAGAGTAATTAAAGCAGTGAAGCCACCAATTAAAGTAATTAATTGAATCATATGCACATGTTAAATGCTTACACTCTTGTGTGGTATCTTTCAATTTGCATTGACATCAGAGTAAATTGCATTAAAAGTGTTGTACCATACAAGTTTAGACTTCCAATCTCACATGACTGTTATCTGTATTTGCAATGCTCCTACATCTTTTAAATAGTCATGCTTTAAAAAACAACATTACTTCATTAATTAAAGTTCACCCAAAAGGGACGACATCATTTCCTTTACTAGTTTCCACTAAATTCTTAAAATTAAAAATCCCATACTTATATTAGGTTAAAATATACTTTATTGGAGAATTCTGAGAATGCCAAAATCATTACCAGTCAATTACTGACATTAAAAGTATGTCTGTGTTAATTAACAAGATAGAAGTCATTAATGCCAGTAATAAACTATGAAGGTGCAATAGACGATTAAATATTATGAATAATTAAATTTTAAATTATTGTAAAATCACTGTTTGCTACAATTCTCCCATCCTACACACAACACATCAAAGTGCTTAATAAGCAATTTTTCATTGACATGGTCCTACTTTTGACTTTTCTCTCATTTTTAATTCTAAATTTATTTTATATGTTGTTTTTGTTTGATATACAGGTTTGTGATTTTTATTGGCCTGTTTGTATTTTATCAATTACGTTAATTAATTTTCTAGGTTTTGTTTAGCATTAAGTTAAACATATTATTTTTAATTGTGTTTCTTTATACGCCTACTTTTAATTTACCTCACTGTCTGTAAAAATTGTTAATTTGGATGCACCACTATTATTATTGTGTGTGCCACCGATCTTAATGTGTTATTCTTAATAACTTGATTGATTAATTGAGTCATGTAGTGAACACAAATAATTTATCTTAATTCCCTCAACACATCGGTCAATCATCAATATATAAAACAATTCTCTATTAAGATGATCGTTTTTAGAATATTGAAATCAAAATAACCTGTTTTATTGGTCATTTTCCAATTGTTTAAAATGTTATTTGTGTATCAAATTTACTATCGCAGAATAACCTGTGGATGAAAATGTTTTACTCTGCTTGAACTATTCCCACCATGATCATGAAATTCTAAATTTTATGAATTTCTTTTTTGTTAATTCATTTCTAATTGTGGTTAGTCTATAGTGATGAAATTAAAAAAGCTTAATATTCCATATATGTTTAAAATCAGAAAGAACAGGTTTTGCCGAAAATATAAATTTTTTATAATATTAGTCAAGCTAAAAATGAAGTACTTCGTTTAGATCTGTTCCCGTGTTATCACCCCACAGTGAGAAAGGTTACCAACCAGTAGAAAAATTGATATACTGTACTCCAAGTTGAAAGCGTAGATTTATCGCTTGATTGACAAATATTATAGCTCATTTCTCCTTTTTTTTTCTCACATTTCTTTCCTTTTTCATGTCTAAAAATTCAACATGTTGCTAGTTGATTGCTACGATGTAGAGCTAAAAATTAAAATTTTACTTTCATTTTCATCTGGCAAATAAAAATAAAGCAAAAAAATGCTTTGGGAAGCATATCAAAATGGGAAAGAAACGGTGACTGCATCAAACCGCAACCGGATCGGAAAGAAAATAATGTGGTAAAAATATGGCAGCAAGCAAGATTAAATAAAATTTAGCAGCACGTGTGTGTGTGTGTGTAAAAATGGAACCATGTCATGAGGGGGCAGATTAATAAGGTCGAGTGTCGAGTCAACGTAGAGAAAGTGTGTGAATAGTTTAAAGGAAGAGGACGATCTTAGTGGAGTTCACTTCAAGATGTGTAAACCAACGTGTCATGAATATCGGCATTCTGATTGCCTATCCCATGCCTTCTGATACTTGATGTACAATTTAAGATTATATTATTTAACCATATGGATTTACGTGTTTCAAACCAAGCAACATCAATTATGTAAGTACTATTTTACTTTCTGTTTAGACTATTACTTTTCTAAAGCATATATCCTATAGTAATTCTATTACTTTTAACTAAAATGATATCAGTCTTAAGTAGAATTATATTTTCTGTTTAAAATATAAATTTTTCAAAATATATTTGTTATATTCTCTTGTAATATTATTTTTAAATTTTATAATTCCAGACATGTAAGTAAAAAACTATTTTCTGCTAAATATTTCAACATACTTTAAATTTTATGTTGTATCCTCTCATACAGTAATTTTATTACCTTAAATGTTTGATTTATGTGCTCCAAACCAAACTACACTTACTATTTAAGTACAATTTTACTTTCACAAATTGTTTTATTCATTAAGTGTTTCATGTTAACCTGTTCAGGTACTGTACTGATGTACGAACATTACATAACGTAAAGTAAAAACCAAAACTAGTTTAGTAAATAAAACCAGATATTGCATATAGAATTAAAAAGTGAAATAAATATGAAGATTTTGAAACAAATAAATTATAAGTATGTAAATATACAGGTATGTAGTGAAATCTGGAAGATTCTTCAAAATTCAAATAAAACAGTGAATTTTTCGCTTCAAAATTATCAATGTAGTATCCAATGAGATTTAAATAGAAACAATAATTTTTGCTGATTTAAATTTTTTTGCTATAAAATCCTTAAATTGATTTCCTGCTAATTCATGGGTATAAGCAAAAAACATATGAATGGTATATTTATTTGTTATTGTTTAAGTATAAATTAGCTAACCCCAGTAGATGTTTAAATATGTTATTTTCTTTTCATACAATTCGTCTCAACAACAATAAACACGACACAACAACTGAGACAGGAATCCCAACAGCAAACTGAATCAAACTATAAAAAGGGTCAACTTTTGGTATTAAATAAGCTTCGCAGTTCATCATAATATAAAATAACATTTTTACAAGAACTGCTATGTAAAGTTCAGTACACACCATTAGGTTTAATGTGACAAGTATATGAGGCATGTTGTGGCGAAATGGTTAAGTTGTCGCACATGCCAGTATTGAGTAAATAAGCTATTAATATGGGAGCTCAAAAAAATTGCCTAAAATCCAAATTTTTTTTCACTATAAATAAACAGCTTAATGTCTTATTAATCATGTCCCAAAGTATTAGTTCTGGAAGTGGTCAACAAATCATTTATTTAATGTTATTTAGATAGTTAATTCTATTAAACAATGTATGCACAAATAACTTTGGAAGGCAATTACTCAAAATCATGTTTATCTTGACTTGAAGAGTGCTGTACTTTCAATTTTCAAATAACTTAGACTTGAAATGTCCAATTTCAATGAATGACCCCTCATTTTAAAGATCACATACTCAGTCCTGCTAGTTTTCCAAAGGCTAGACGATCTGACTTCGAACAACGTCGAAAAGGGAATGAGGACGTTTGTTAGGGAGACGGTTCGCACATGGCGCCTTGGGTCGGACTGTTCCATTTTTCGAAGGGTTGTTCCGTTTTGGGAACAATGGCAATTAGTCGGTTATCCAGGTAAGTATTCACGAAATAGACTGTCCAATTTCAATGAATGACCCCTCATTTTAAAGATCACATACTCAGGTATCTGAAAATGTCGTATATATGATGTATATATCGTATTGATGATGTCACATTACACCCATATGCTTAGTATTTGTCACATAAAGACTTAAGTGTGGACAGAGTTTAAATAGTAGGAATGAAGATGCTTTCAAATATCAAAATCTTAGAAAGGTAGGGCTTAAGGTTTCTTCATCATGCTCATGATTTATTATCAAATTATTCACTTACAACATGAATAACAATTGCCCAACAAAAGCTATACAAAATATTACACAAAGCCAGCAATGGGTTGATAAACAGGCAGTTGGTTAACTACCTAAATCAACCAATCAAAATGAGAGACATCTGCTTTTTAATTATTAAATCTATGACAGAAGGTTATGTGTTTTCATTATTATTCAAGCAATTATACATAATAACATGACATTACAAATAAAGAGTAACATGTAAAAAGTGTTACCATGCAATGAACTTCCATGTTATTTTAAATCGTATTTGACACATAAAAGAAAATAGGCCTATATCTAGAGCACAAACAATTCAATACAGGTTAAACAAGTATTGACAGTAACATATTAATAGATTAAATTACTTACGAAGTATTTTCAATTGTAAGTCAGGCTTGTCTTTGCTATTATGAAGTGCCTTCATCAGGTCGCCAAGAATCTCCATTATATCTACTTGCCTCTAATAAAATGAATATAACATTTTAAAAAGTCATGATTTGAAGAATATATAAGCCCACTGACATAAATCCCAGTAATAGCTGTATTATTACTGTTTATAATTTTAACTTCTGTTTATCCCCTCACAAAATATACCTTTCTGATAGTTGTAAAATCAGTCAAAACTTGTATGTTTTGTACACTCTATGATGTGGCTAATATTGCTATAATAATGTTTATCTAAAGTGCATTTTCCACCGAATTAATTTGTGCGATACCAAAAGTTTCGCAGGGGGAAAAAACCTGTCTGTAAGTGCTTTATTTTCTATTGCATGAGCGAAAAGATTCACCGCATTGCCAAAATCATGTTGGCGAGCCATGGTTGTGTACATATATCGATTTGGTTCAGTGCTCATATTGACGTGATTAAATGTTTCCCTGAGCTCTGATTGGCTGCGCATAATTTCGCTTTGCAAAATGTAGAAACTGTTAGAACTCAAAAATTTGCTGAAGCGAACAACTCGTGCGAAAAAGTGAACAGTCTGGTGAATGACCTTAGGGCATGAAAATTAATTTGCGCACTTTCGCTTCACGCCAATAAATTTGCCTAGTAGAAAACCGACTTTAGTCAACTATAGCATTTCAATGATACTAATTTTTAGGTAATACAGAACTAAGTTCTGAATGTCGACAATTGTGTTGAACCTTTGTCATTTTAATTCTGTATTATTCCCAGGCTAGGACGTAGAATAATTAAACATTTTAGATCCCAGGTACTATACAGGATTACCTTATTCTGATTATTATTACAGCCAAACGATGAGTAAAGAAGGCTTGGTATTACTTACCTCCTCAGGTGAACAGGTATGAATTACCTGGACCATTAAGACAATGCACTTTAAGACCAGGTCGCAGAGAGATGGCTCCTCCCCTAGGACCAGGTTGTTACCACCTGGCAAGCATTTCTCAGGTAACAATAGATGAAAGATAAGGTCTACGGTTGCAGGTGATACCACCTTAAGAGCATTTTCCTACAGAAACACGCAGAAAATTGTGTTTGTTTATGGCATCTATAAAAATCATATATAGCATGGATAATAAATGTGCTAAGTACAGGACAGGAAAAAGCTCAAGACGACTATATTTTTAGGCCCTTATGAAGATGCACTAGACTGTAAAAACAATGTTTGCCATAGTAGCAATAGTAGTAGTAGTGGCTGGTCTGTTTCTTATCCTAATACATTGGTATTTCCATAATATATGAAAGAAATAATTATGTGCACATCAGCTCACTTTAGTGATTTTGCATTTCTCAACTGACTTACAAAGTTATTTTGAAGTAGATCAATGCTTTGTTGCTGACTGTGATGTAGTAAGGAGAACCAATGCTAGCCTTGGCTAATTTTGTGAGAAATCGGTTGTTAATAATTTCTCAATAAAACATTAAGGAAGGTATAATATGTACTCTCAGTTAAGTGCTGTAAAGTTTATTACAAAGAGAATATACATCTGTAATAAGCAGCTAGGGCTCTAATAATCAAAGTGGCCCTTAGCGAAAGAAATCATGTTTGGTGTGACCAAAATATTCAAAGTGGAGTGCTTATTTGAGAGACATATTAGATTTTCTATGGTTTGTGCAACAGTAAAATTTTATAATGAATAACCAATTCAAACTTATAATGCAAAAAGTCCATTGAAAATCTAATGAAATTTGTGTTAATAGGTAAAATTGTCTACCGTAGAATATTTAAATTCATTGGTCCACATTCCCCCATTAAGCCCTGTCCAGACTAGCAAATTTTATTTGACAAAAAACATGTGACATGCCTAAATATGGTAATGAAGGCATCACATCATCACCATTTATAGGCACATCATGACTATATATGGGCATACAACAGTTTTTGTCAAAGACAATTTGATAGTGTGGACAGAGTTTAACATTCTGGTAGTACAGTTGCATTTCCTTGTGTGGACACAAAATCAACCGAGTGAGATCTGTTTCCTTTATATATTCTTGGTAATAGAAATAGGCAACATTTTAAAAAACTAGTTAGACTGAGACCATGCTGAGACAAATGCTTATATGCACCATGGAGGTATTAATTCTAATTTTACACCTCCATGCATGCACAATTGCAGACATGGATACAATTCTTCAGGTAAAAGGGTACATTTTAAAACTTGTCGAACCAGGAAATGCATTGCACTAAATAAACAAATTCAAGATTTTCATAAGCCAATGTAAACAAAAATGAATAGTTGGTGATGGTATATACTATTGCAGTTACTTTATTCTCCCAAAACCTGATAATAATAAAAGTCAAATGGTTTACAGTTCTGTGATCGCACACCATTATTATGTGAGAGTTTCCTACTGTAGGAAAAGCTTTGTAATAGTTTTTTATAGGCGTATCCTAGGACTAGGCTTCTTTTGTGTTAACCAAAGCCATAGAAAAGGTTAGGTTTGTTGTGTGTGTTTGCAAGCCGCAAGATACTAGCACAAATTAAAGTCTGCTCAACGATAGAAAAATTACATGAAATGAAAATGATGATGTCACAGATAGAACACTAAACTAATGTATTGCTTAATAAGTACCACAACATACTTACTGTGCTACCCGAAAGTATTGCCCCAAATAAATGAAAGAGATGAGCTTCAATTTCCTCTGGAAGTTGATTGATTTCTCCCTGAAAGCAATCTATAAATCAATAAAAAATAAAAATTACATTAACATGTTTAATATAAAAAAACAGCTATTTATTGAGAACACAGGAGTATAAAAGCACCATATATAATATAAAAATTATTAGTACAGTATATCTACATTATTAAAATATAATTATAAAAATAATTAATTATTAATCTTATAATTAATCATGCATTAATGAATAAACTTAAGCTGAATTAAATGCTATAATTACACTAACCATAGAAAAATGGTACAAATTCTACAGACAGGAATCCAGGTTGGTTATGCAGTTGTCTTGGATCCATTTTGTGTCTAGAAAAGTAAAATTTAACTATTAGAATGCAATCCTAAACATAATAATAGATTTTTCTAACAGGAATACTCAGAATGGATATGATATATTAAAACAAATTACTTGATCATGATGGTATAATTAGAACATTTAATGTATGACAGGGGTAGGCATAAAAATCAGTAGGAGGGCCAAAGTGAATTTTTAATTTAATACCGAGGGCTGCACCTACTACTTTTTACATAAGATCAGTGTGTGGGGCCATAAAAAACAAGGTGTTTTCTAGTCAATGTTGCTTGGCGGGCTACACACATAGGGGTTTTAATTCATTTTCGCGGGCTGCAAAAAAATCACTACTGTACTGTGATGTACAAGTTAAAATTACATGCGGGATATCAATATAGAGTGTAATGTTAACCATATGTGCAAGTATTTATAATTTCTTGTAAACCTGTTTAAATGAAGAGATTGAATATTTTACAAATCTGATAAGTTTAATCAATGAAATTATTCACAAAAATATTTGCATAGGATGTTGCGATTAAAAGATGAGGTAGATGAGAGTTCCAGGGTATTTTCATTTTGCTGTGTGTGGTGAGTAATGAATGAATATCAATAATTAATGCATGTTGACATGTTATACCTAGTCACATTAAAACTACAGTGGAATAGAGCTGTAGGTTGATGGTTAAGATGTCTGCCTTTCTATGAGTAGCATGCTATTCAAATGTTGGTATAGCTACTCTTGTATTTTTTATAGGCTTTGCCTGCACCAGAAAAGCCATTCTTTTTGTTCTGATTTTTATTTCTCTTTTTCTTCTTCTATATCATTTTCCTACATATTGCACAGGGTTTTTCTGTCTGCCCCTCTGGTCACTTTCCATGCTTGGATCTTCTTAAAACTGTGTTGAAGGAAAGAGTGCATACCAAAGATGTGCATCAAAATATAACGTCATTCTACATCTTTTTATTATTAATAAATGGGTAATTAAACTTTTATGTTAACACAATTTTCATTTTCTAAAGCATTTCAAATTCAAACTAACTACAGCTAGAATAAATGCAAAAGCACCAGGAAATAAATAATTTTTTCAAGGTAGACAACTAAAAATATAACGACCAACGCAGGGACAGATTCTATGGTTTAACACTCTCCACATTACTCTTGCTATTACCATTGCAGCAATAATTTGAGTCTCACTGACGCTGAGTTGGCTTCCATGTTTATTTTTTCTTCTTTATTTTAATGAGCTTTTATATGGTTTTCCAAGAATTTTTTACTTTAGAATTTTTAGGGATTTTTTTTTTGACTTTGTAACTCCAAGCATTGGTTCTTATTATGGCAATAAGGAAAAGCCCTATTTTCTGTTTTCCAAATAGACATAGGTCTAGTTTATTATTTAAATGATCCATCATATAATTGTCAAGAGCACATGTAATTGGGTGTAAAAGAAATACAAGATAAACCAAAAGCAAAGAATGGAGTTAGACGGTAACATCATTAACTCAACATAATTTTATTGCAACATGTGATGTGATAATGAGTTTAGGGGAAAATGCGCCATATAGGAAGTAAACAACTTAATTCTTGCATGTTGACAAGTGTGCTGTGACAATACAAACTGACACAGAGTGAAACAGACTTATAACCTTTTTACACTGACAGCTCAACTAATGAATGATCCCACAGATACACCAGGGCATAAAGCACTAGTGTTTTAATCAATGTAAATTAGAAAAACATGATTTGGGTATAAAAAACAATGAGCTATAACATCATTTATTAAGTGTGCCACTGATGAAAAAGTGTAATTTCTCATAAATGATTAAATTATATAATTTTTTTATTGGTCCTCAATAATGGCTTGATCTTCCAATTCAAATTAATCAGTCTTCAATCCTTGCAACATCTAAACGTAATCTTTAGGACTTTCTGCTGGAAAAATATCATCCTTTAAAAGTATTCCAATGTTCGAGGTGCTGTGTATATGAATCAATAATTAAGTAGCTAGCACAGTACCAAATACAAGCTTACTGGAACTCCCTAATTTGCATATTTACAAATTATACATGACTATGTACTGATGCAAATGACAAACTGATTGACTGATTGATTGAACCATGTTACACTTACATTTCACCAGTTGGCAGTGTTAAAGTCGAATGGGCAAAATATGCCTAAACACTTTACTTACTGACATTATGGTTTTTTCATAGTACAAACAATGATCGAGCATTGGAGGTAAGTTATCCCATTTGGTTTTGTTTTTACACGGTCTTACAAGCAGAGTGATTTCAAAAGAAACTGTAAATGAAGTTTTTATTATGGACAATGAGTTTGTCAAAAGGCTGTGACTGATGAAGTTTGTCACATCTGAATTCAGTGGCTATTATATGAAATCATGCGTTATTGCACAGAAACGTTGTACCTATAAGCCAACTCCTACCAACTTTCACTTTCTCAAATTGACAAGGGTATTGAACTAAGATCTCACAGATTGCTATCATTCAAAATTCTAAGTCATTGGCTTGATTCACTATCATAAGGTGTACAAGAGAAATTGCTGACGTAGGTGTAAGTCACTCAATGTTAAATAAAGTCAACTAAGTATGGAGGCGGTATAATACAGAACTGAAAATGACTTCTGTAAATAAAACATATACTGTCTATTGACTTGTGAAAGAAACCCTCAAAAACTAAATTAAACATTAAATTGCCAACTTAAAAGAATTAAATAATTTATCCACTTCTAGTAAAACACACAATATTATTCAATGGATCTTTTAATAGTGTCCATCAAACTTAACTGTCCACGTGCTTGTCTCGCAAAAACTCCAGAGCCTATGAATGTTTACGCTATTGTTCCATGGCACTTTAGTAACAATCAGGAGCATTTGATTGCAGGACGACGGTAGGACATAGAACATAGAACATAATGACGTCACTAACAGTCTGCTGCGCATGTGAGAACATTAAGTTTTCCTCGTCACATGGATTCTAGGACGCAATTTGGCCAAATCTACATATGCAGAAAACGTAGGACGCCCGGTAGAACGGTCAGGCATGAGTTATTCCGTTCTAGCGTCGTGTCGTCGAACAAATCGAAAGCTCGCTAATATTCAAGAGGTGGAGCTTAGTGGAAGTGTCCATTCAGTTTTTGATCCATTTCCGATAAACCACAGATCAAAACTAACTAGGTTTACTATGTCTAACCTACAGTAGACTTTTACTATGCCTAATCTACAGTAGACCTTTACTATGTCTAACCTACAGTAGACTTTTACTATGTTTAACCTACAGTGGACTTTTACTATGTCTAACCTACAGTGGACTTTTACTATGTCTAACCTACAGTAGACCTTTACTATGTCTAACCTACAGTGGACTTTTACTATGTCTAACCTACAGTGGACTTTTACTATGTCTAACCTACAGTAGACTTTTTCTCATTGCTATAAAGACAACTGATGTTGAAATTATAAAATGAAAAAAATGATATGAAAAAAAAAAAATTGGAAAACATCAGACTTAAACTTGGGCTGCAATGGTAACATTGAGGGTGATGTGGAGAGTGCTAAGGATTGCACATATAAGCTGACACTACAGAGGTCAGTACATTTTTAGTTTATCTACCTTGTGTACTTTCGTATGTTGAGGGTGAAAATTGTCTATGCATTTCACTGTAATTTTGGATTTAATCTAGCTACAGCTAGTTTTTAAAAATGCTTTAGAAAATACAAATCACATTAACATAATAATAATAATAATAATAATAATAATAATAATAATAATAATAATAATAACAGACTAATTACTCTTTTATTAATATTAGAAATATGCAGAATCACATAATATTTTAATATGCACCTCTTTCATACATGATGTTTGCTTGTAAAAAATTTTGAAGAAGATCCAAGTATGGAGAGTGACCAAAATGGCGGACAGGAGAAAAAATCAGAAAAAAAAACAATGGGTTTTCGACTGGTGTGGAAAAAACCAACTATTGGCAGGTTTTAAAAGTTTTGTAGGCCTATATCATATTTGTAGTGATTTGTTGTGTCCTTTTTGTTTGTTCTTTTCCTGATCACGAGATGATTATAATGCTTACCCTACAAGAGCCTTCCTCCACGTGTGAAAGGGATCGTACATGCATTCACCAAGATGGAGAGTATGATTAATAAAATCCAAATAGCTTTCTTTAGATGAATCACAATCAACATCCTGAATCTGAAAAATATAAATCATCATTATTATTCACAGAGGTTTAACAACATGCACTTACACATTTACTTTATCCACTGGAAGCAGACTAGGATTAAGTTGGAAAAAGACATTATTTGTGAGTTTACTTCTTTTATAAGATGTTTTGATTGTCGTTTATATTTGCAATATGTTTGCATTGACAGAATGGCTAAAACAATAGAAAGGCACTGTCCAAAATTTTCCCATTTTTTGATAAACTTATTTAAAAGTGTGTAACTTCGATGTTAGGTAATTATCGTGAGGACAAAAAATTATCTGAATTCTTTAATTCTCTTGTTTTTTTCCTCTCACATTTCAAATCTTTATATGCATGGACCCCATTGGAAACAAGTGTATTTTAACAACATTAATTGGCAATCCCTCATAAACATCAACGTCTTACATTTTTGCTCATGATTTTAAATAAATAAGAATGACTGCTGTGTATGTATTTTTTATATATAAAAATTATATGTTAATTAGATTTTGTTTTATAGCAAATAAATTCAATCTATCACTCTGTTTTTAGGCAAAAACCCATTTCCCATATGAATGTTTTAAAAGAGGATGAAGGCCTCTTTTTTATCCTTAACTGTGGCTACATCAAATATACCTGTGTAGACGTGCAACTGTAGTTGCACATCTACACATACACAGAGAACAGTTTAGCTCAGTCAGCTAAACTGGTGGCAGACCAGTGTTTGAGTGCTGAACTGTGGAGATTCTTTCTGAACTTTGGTCTCACCTTCTCCGCCAAACACATGGTAGACTACCATAATACTGTCAGTTGAAACCCTCTCACGAAGCTTCTCCAGGCAGGATAATTTTGGCCTAGTCATCTGCTTCATTTACTATATCTATTCCTGGTCTTCTGACCATCATTGGTTCTACATGCAATATGGCTGATATGCGTGTTAAAGAATGCAGACTACTCTTCGCCAAAGGGTAGGAAATTATCTTTTGGTGTACTGCCCAATTCACTACCAGAAGAAACCAACTGGAAACAGGCTTTTTGGACTTGGTCTATCTAGTAGGCTATTGCTTTATTGTGTTTCAGACCGAAAACCTCTAATGTTTCACACCAAATACATCTGTGGCCTAGCTATCAATGGACACCCATTCTTATGTGAATTAATGAATTTCTGTATACTGTTTGTTTATACTAGTTCTAATTTCTGTATACTATTTCTGCATACTCATTCTTATGAGAATGAATGAAATTTTGTATCATGTTTAAGTCTTTTGCCTTGGAACTAAAAAAACTTTAAGGTGGTGACGCAAAAAAGGATCGAGAGGGACGAGTAGCATGGATATAATTTCATTGGCCTGATAGCCGTCAGTTGTGGGTCATCCCCCACTGACCTGAGGCGCCGCGGTCACCAAAGGATCTTCTGTTGATCTTTCATCATGATCGTCTTAGCCATGTTTAGTCGCCTCTCACTTTCAATTTCCTTCCACCTACAAACTCAGGATGTTCAATCTTCTAATACGCCAATTTCATGCTGATAAGTTGACGTAAAAACTATTAAAACCGCAAACAAACTGCAAGGTATTAGTCACTTAACACCTGTTTATATTCATGCAGTAAAATGGCACAAGCCTAATTAATGCAGGTATGAAAAATAATATCAAGTTGTATACCTTTTTCAGAACAGTAGATGCTATCGGAATAATCTGGCGCAAAAATTCACAAGAGGCAATGAGAGCTATATTTTCATGATTTCTGAAAACACAAATTTAAAATGCAAACAAAAAATTAATGATCTTTTGAAAAAGAACTAAATAAGCCCATATACTTAAAGCCTAATTTTATTTAAAGGACTAATTATTATAATGCAAAAAGTATTCCTGAAAGTTTCCAATTACATGTATGTCACCTTTGTTAGCCAATTAATGTCTATGAACAAAAAATACACAAAGGAAAACTATTTTTAACATTTTCTCAAATATAGAATCAAAAGATATGGCAATAATATTTACAAAATATGGCACCAATATATGACAATGTGACATTAATAGGCAACCATGTGTCCCCAATATGTTGCCATGTGCCACAAATATGTAGATCCCTGGTGATACTCAACACTTTAATTAAAAGCAACGTAACATTTCATACCTGCATAATATAATTAAAACTTTGACCATATCTAGAACAAACTGTACTGCATCTGGCTGAAAGTCCTCTGCTAGCAATATTTGGCTCTGTTCCAGTTTTTCCCTTATTACTTGAAGAAAGTTACTTGGTAATGCTGTCATAGAAATACTATCTAGTTGGCATCTGAAAATTAAAAAGAAAAACTTCTGAAACCCAAGAATGTACTCCTTGATATTATCTGCTAAAGACTGCCAGTAAATCTACACAAGGTATTCTTTTACTAGTGTTAAGTAGTGAGAATCAATATCGGTGAATTTAGTATTATGACCAGAGCAATTACAATTTCCATTAGTAACTTGTAAAATAAATGTGAACAATATACTTCATTTGGTTATCACAAATATTAGTCTAAAAATTGTTTTAAAAACTTATGAAATTGAAATACGAAATTACAAAATGTCACTGATCAAGAAAAATAAATTTTCAATGGCCACATTCAGCTAACCAGTCATATGAAAATAATTTTTAACAAAAAATCGTTCTAAAAAAAAACTACCAGTCAAATATGGCCAGTGACTTACATAGTAGATTGTACTAGGTAAATCCTTAATTTTGCTGGCAGAAATTTAAGAGTATATTCAAAGACTTTTACATTAGTTAAGTTACTTTTATTAATTGTATATTTTGTTTCTTTTATCTAACTGAACCACTTTTGAAACCAGTACATTGTATTAAAAGTGTATTTCAGAATAAAGAAAGATTAAATTAAAACAAATTTAATATAGAAACAGTATTATTAAAATGTCTATTAATAAATGACAAAAGAAAATGGTTTTCTCATTTTAATTTAAATTGAATAATTTTAATTTTGTTTAAATGTTCAAAAACAGAAATTCAATTAGCGCCAATTCAAAGGTTCTTAGGAACATAAGTCAAGTTAATAGCATCCTGCAATAAATGAGGTTTGAGTGTGATGCGAGTACCGGTATATCTTTAAATAAGCCATTCAATGTTGTGATTAAACTTTACCACAGTGATTATAGGCTTAAAAATCTAACATCACACTTTACATGTTCACTAAGTTCAAATTGCAATTGCAACATAAGTAGGGCTATACAATCATAAAGGCTTTTATTCAATCTTAATTCATCTCCAATCTACACAGGAGAATTTCTGCAATAAGCACAATAGTTTTTTACTTAATACCTGAAAAGGAAACGTGACTAGCAAATTTTAAATTATATACCAGGAGTCGGCAGTTCTATTATTTTTCGAGGGGTGTTCTCATGTGTGAGAAAGAATAGGCAATTTGTCGGTTTATCCAGGTAAAGTACTCACGAAGTAGACTATATACACCTGAATGGATTCTTACATGCAGAGTTATTAGGAATATCAACAATATAACACTTCACATACATAGAGGTATATGTTCCAGTACTTAGGTGAGACTTTTTATTTCTTTATTTCCTTCAAACCCCTTGAAACAGAAGCATCAACATACCAAATGCAATAAATTACATTAAAAACAGTGTACAAGTTAGAGCAGTATTAAAATGGCAATAGTAAACTGTATATCCTATAAAAATTGTGTTTCTACATATTGTGTGAATTTTGGTGGCTTTTACTTTTACTTTTTACTTTTTACTTGTTCTATTGTTTATTTAATAAGTAGTTTAAAAATGTTAAACCAGTGGCAATGATTCACTGATGGTCAGTATAAAAATAAATTTAAATAAAATAAATTAAATTATTATTACATAATAAAAACAGTATCCATGATGAATACAAAATTACCTTTAATTTAACATGTTTACAGTACTATACCTTGTAAATAACATACTTCATTTTTCATATTGTCAGAGAGAAGAAACAATTTAAAGTAAAATTTTGTTAAACAAGTTAGCAAAATGCTTCTGCCAAAAGCATCTATGTGGAGGAAAAAATAAAAATAAAATTTTATTGACAAATAAAAATAGCATGCAAGGTAAAAAAAGTAATAGAGGGCATCCATAGATGCTTCCGATCTTATCGCAAGTTCATAAAGAATGTCATATTTACTTGTAGGAAGAAATACAAATTTCTTAGAGCTTTCTCAGCAGTGTCAGGCAAGATAAACTAATGTAAAATATTTGTTCTAAGATTATCTTTTTTTTCACAATGGTGTGTGTAGTGTGATAACTTCAATAAGATTTAATCAAGTTTTCACTGATCAGGGGAAAATCCAGGGACCTACGAAGGCCCATGGGGGCTAGAGGAAGAGACACAAGAAAATCATACTCATGTTAATTTTATTTTACAGTTGACTACATCACATGCAATGTATCTTATTTCATTTTGTTCTTAACACACCTGCAGCATACTTGATACTCTACAGTATGTCTGTCCATAACATTCAATTCATTTCAGATCAATTATTATTTCACCTGGAAACTAAAGCTGAATAGCATATTTACATACAAATACTGCTTGTTTTCTTTTCTTTTTGTAAAGCACACTGAGGCTTTTTGCGGAATCTGCTATAGAAGTATAGAATTATTATTATTATTATTATTCAAACATAATACAGTGCACACTCCAATTCAAAACCACTTTTCTAAAGACCCAAATAACAATCTTCAATCTTTTAACACAGAGCTAACCCTCTACAGTAATTGGAAACCGAACACAGAGACCACCCCAAATTTGCAGGTCTCAAAGGTGGACTCGAATTGGATGGCACAATACAGTATATTTAAATAACATTAACAATGCTTAATCGAGTTCAAGTATGCTTAAATGTTGCAAAATCAAATTTTTTCTTGGTTTGTGTTTTCATACAAATTTTCGTTCTAGGAGCTGTTTCTACCTATTATCCCTTAATTATGGATCATGTACTTTGCTTGTTTCTTTTTTATTTCTTTTAATCAATATCTTTTTGTGTTTCCTTTTAACAGGACTAATGTTTTTATAGAACAGATATCAGAGAAAAAATATGTTACATTAAATACTTTTAGACCTACATACATGCCAACATAGAAGAATTAAAAAATCTGGAGTTTATGTCCTGATGTTTCAGTGAAAACTTAGGTGCAGGTTGTGGCTGTGGGACAGAGTGGGGGTAGGTTTGTCTA
Source organism: Anneissia japonica (assembly GCF_011630105.1). Classification (NCBI taxonomy): domain Eukaryota; kingdom Metazoa; phylum Echinodermata; class Crinoidea; order Comatulida; family Comatulidae; genus Anneissia; species Anneissia japonica. The sequence goes on along the minus strand of NW_022704992.1, from coordinate 5,711,073 downwards.
GACTACTGTGATTATCCTAGAAACAGAAAATGCTTTGTATGTACCATTAAATAGTATGGAAATATATATCACAAATTGTTTTTATTGTTTATTAATAATACAGAAAATAATAATACACACATTCAGTCTGGATATTATAAATTAGGGAGAGTTGGCAAGCACACATGATTATGGAGCTGCAAGTACAGTATTAGTGAATGAGCATCTACTACTAAACCAGTCATCAGGAACCAATGTAGGATAAGCAATATTAGATGGTTTTACATACCCTTCCTGAATGTGTTTGAACTGCAGGTCAATAGAATTCTCAAAGTGATTTACTAGATGTTTCAGGTACCCCTTTAAGTATTCTACATCATGCTGTAAAATAAAGCATACACAAGTCTTGTATTAATACAAAATCCTTCATTATGGTTACCGTATATTCACACTTAAAATAGCAAATTACGATAGAAAAGCAGGGGGTTGTTTTACATGTGCAACACATACAATTTTTTGATTTTTAAATCATTTTCGTCTTATGTGCAGATTGCCTATTACACGCAAACTTACTACTAAAATGAAGCTACTAAATGTTAGTATAAATAAGACCAATTTTAATTGCGGGGAAATAACATTAAAAGCCCATCAAATTGTATTATTTCGAAGATTTAGCCTACATTTGGCTCTGTTTTGAGTGAGTTATTAAGACCAGAAAGAGCAGCAAAAGGTTGAAATTCTGTTAATAGCGGAGTAGTACAGTACTTTTTTTTATTATTAGTAGTATAGATTAGTAGTATAACAAAACAACTAACAATTATACAAATAATAGCAACATTATAATTAATAATAACAAACATGAAACAAAAAGATAATTAAAATTTGCATTTAAAGAATGGGAAAATGTTGATAAAACCCTTCAGAAACTTAAAGCAGGTAAAAAAAAAAATCAATTATTCATGATAAAATATAGAATCATAACCTACTGTAGCAAGTCTAGCAAAACCTACAAGCTCTGATTCGTAAGACCTACAGTATCTAAAAATACATAAACCACCAGTATTGGTATTTTACTATTGAAGGTCCTGTATATAGTGTCTGTGATAAAATGATTATATTACCATTCTTGTCGACACCACTGTTGCTAGAATCCTGAACTTTTTTTTCAATATTTTTATTTTAGCCATTTTGACATATATTTTGCTGTGTTGAAAGTTGAAACACTATGACATTGACAACAGTACATCATTGCCCAATACTACTTTTACGTGGAATGCAATTGACTCCTATTTTGTTTAATTACAATCATCGATGTGGTCTAATTATGCGAAGTAAAAAATGAAAGCCTTGTTACCACTTTTCAAAGGGAAGCTTAGGGTAATTATTTTTTTTATTGAAGGCTAATAATGTAGTTGACCCAAAAAAAATGTAGCAAGAATTTAATTTAGAAAGTATTACATTTAGTAGGTGACAAAGTATGTTCATAGAGCTGGCACCATCAATGTTGTATTAAGTACACAACAATAATGCACATATACAGTACTATTGAAAATATAAACATCCTGAGATTTGTTGCTTGGCTCCAATACATCATAATTTATAAATGCCCCTGCTGACTATGTACCATGCATGCAATTAATACGTCAGATTATTAGTCAAATAAGGATATGACTCAGAAATTGCTATATAACTTGCCTTCAACATTAATGCTAATACCTGATAAAACTTATCAGCTAGTAACACTGCACAAGTTTTACTAAAGAAATTACAGTAAAGCCAAAAATAAAGCTATGATTCTACATAGAACTAACTTGGTCTTCAAAGATCAATGCTGTCAATCATCTTTAGGATACGTACTAGTACACACTAGAATCAATTGTATAGTAGTACACTACACTACACAGACTGGAATTATCAAACATGTACTATTAAATTACGAGGTAAAGGTTTAATGTTACTTGACTACTAGCCAATGCATAATACCTACTGAATATAGATCTATATTAATTAGTATTACTACTATTATCTAGATACTACTAGATGCGACATAAAGACAGCAGCAGCACATAGGGTAAGCATGTGAACCCAATGATCAACGATAAAAAAAAAAAAAAAGCTCCCAGCGGGAGCACGTGTCTACTGCTTGTTATAAGTTTTTTTTGCCTACTTTTAATTAATAACCCGTCCACATTCTTTGTGTTGGCAAAATGAATACCATATTTATTCGAATAAATGCCCCAGGTGTTTATTGCTGAGAAGAGTTTTTGAGGGGTCGTTATTCGAGGGAGCCAATTATATTTTTTGTGTATTAATTCAAAGCGGGGCATTTATTCAAATAAATACAGTAACTGTATAAGTAACAGATTGTTCTACGCATACATCATATTTCATAGGCTTACTTGGTAGACGGTTCACTTCAATCTTTAGTTTGACACAATGAAGGGGATAGCCCACAGTGTCTACTTGCCTGCCAGCAGGTAGTAGACAAAAAAGTGCTTCTTAACCAAAACAAAGGCTCTAAATGCTCGCTAACACATATCAAGACTGAATATTAGGCATTGTTTGAAAACTGCAGAATAAGATTAATTTTGCTAATGAAAAAAAAGGCTAAGAATTTATGTGAAATTTGCATAAGTTTGTAGCAAGTATTGCATGATTTATAAGCTAATTGACATGTATAAGCCAAACACCTAAAACGTAACGCAATGCATTTATCCGCAAAATTTTCAATTTACATGCAGTTACTGAATGTGTCCTTAAAAGCTCCAAACTAATTACTTGATTTCTTATCGTATTTTATTAAGAATTTAATTAATCATGCAGGTTTCTAAGAAGAAGCAAAGATGAAAAAAAATTGTTTTCTGACTTAGCAAAAACATCCAGGCGGAGGAAAAAATAAAAATACAATTTCATTGTTGAATGTAATCAATAGTAATGGGATGGCTAAATGCTTTAAATCTAATGGGAGAAATATACGTATCTTATTTATATGGGAGCTCTCTCCTCTCCCATAGTCAATATCGATGAATCAAGCCACTCTCCGTTAAACCATTTCTATCTTGTCGATATTGTGCGTTGCACAAACTTAACTTAAACAGAACTTAAATTTTCAATGTGGGGTCTAACAAGCATTGTAAGCTTGGATTTTAACTTTATGTGGAGCGTTGCTAAGATTTCAGTGACGGAAGCCTAACATCCCATATAGGCTTTGAACGAGACTAGTCAATGTGTGTTCTTTACTCATATTACTTTATAAATAAAATTAATGGCCTCTCTACATTCATAGACCATGGCAAAAGCATTACTAGAGCTAGGCTATCATATGCCCTAATTAAGGTAGAATTATGGATGGTCTGCAAGGTCAGACATGACATGTCTATAACCTCTATCAATAGGGGCTTCCCATCCAGGAAAACCTGAATGAAGGTGGTGCTACTATTTTATAATAAAAGTCAATATCTAGTAGGGTCTAGCAATAGCATAGGCAGACTTAACAGAATAATTTTATGACAATGAACAGATCTTGGACTATAGATGAATATTACTTATATCAATATTATGTACTGTAAAACACTTTACACCACGTCTTACTTAAGTACTTGCAGACTAGGCCTAGGGAGGACCCACAGCGAATCCCCCACAGCTTGCCAGCCACACACTGTCCACACTGCACTGATCAGGTGGGGTTGGTTGGATTGGAGAGGGTTGATTGATTGGTGGATGGAAGTAGATTGACCATCACTAACCTTCTGTTTGAATAACAGCCAGAGCTGATAGAACTGCTCGTCATTTTTCAAACTCATGATTACAGTTCGATAAAAATTACATCAAAAAATTGGTAATGTGGATTGAACATCTAGGCCTAGGCTATGCTAGGCAGAAACGAAAATAAACAAACAGCTCTAGGTACGTCTTCCTGCTCTCTCTCTCGCGATACGGAAATAGCAGTCATTGTAAATGCTGCCCTCTGTAAACGATTTTAGTGAAATTGTTCCCGTTGGTTTTACATGACATTCGTTCATTCGTTTGTTAGTTTGTTAATGCATTCATTCGTTTGTACCTCGTTCGTTAGGCCCAATAAAAAAAATTATTAGTTTATCACCCTCGCGCGCATGCCTTCTATGGTACTGGGAAAAAAATTTTTCGAAAAACATTTAAAAAAAAAAAAAAAAAAAAAAAATTTGAAATTTTAATTTTTTTATGTTTTTCATTCATTTTATTAAATAGTTAGTAGATATTGTTTGCATTATCTAAATCATGTTTTACTTTGAATATCAATGCACCAGCAAACAACCCAAGGGTAATATTTAGTTTTAGCAAAATAAAAAATTTTAAAAAAAAGCCTCCCTCCCTCATCACTTTTCCTGCCCAGATAGGGTGATAAACTAATAATATTTTTTATAGGGCCTTAGTTAGTTTTTTCATTCATTCGTTCGTTCATTTGTTCATTCATTCTATAAATTTCATGAGAAAAGAGAGCGTTGTTCTAGATATTTACAGTTGTCCCATGATTAATTTCTGGTATTCATTCGTTCATCCAATAATTCATTAGTTCGCTCGTTCGTTCAATTATTCATTTATTTGCTCAGTCATTAATTAATTAATTAATTCATTCATTCATTTATTCATTCATTCATTCGTTCGTTCGGTTATCCATTCATTCATTCATTCACCCACTCACTCGCTCATTTATTCATTTGTTCGTTAATTAATTAATTCATTTATCATTCATCCATTCGTTCACTCGTTAGTTCAATTATTTATTTGTTTATACATTTAATTCATACATTCTTTGCATTCTTCATTTATTCATTCGTTTGTTTATTCGTTTGTTTTTTCATTGATTCGTTCGCTCGTTTGTTCTTAATTACGTAATTCATGCATTCTTTCATTTATTTATAAATCGTTTTCATTTTTTAGGGGCTTCATTGGAAAAAGCTACGCTTGTTTTTAAATGTCACTTTCAATTTCAATTCACCATCTCTTCAATTTTGCCATGTTACTTGATTTTACTATTTTATATGATGTTTGCATTTGAATTAGAATACTGTAGAATTAAACTTGAATCGAGATGAATAATGGCAATTCCATTTTTTTTCCTTTATGCTAGAAGGTTAGCAACGATTTTTCTCGACCTTGACCTTGTCCTTAGAGAATGTGACTACCACAGATTGTGGTAGTCACATAGCTACACTAAGCCCGTCCCTTGGATTGTTGTTAAGGTCAAACTCTATTATTCATTTGTTTAATTTTGATCCATTGGCCATGTCAAAAAAATAAGTTGGAAATCGTCCCCTCCCGTGACATAAAAAAAAAAAAATCACCCGACCAATTTTTTTCCCGCCCATAATTCTACTTCGGCTAGGCCTAGGCTTTTTTTGTGAAATCATTTTGTCTGTCATGTTTGTTCGTATAAAATTCCTCCTGATCAAACACTGCACTGGAAGAGCCGTCAAATTACATAGGCCTTGCACTTGAAGAGAGATTTAAAGACTTGGCATGTATTACTCATTAAAAACTTTTATTTAAAAAAAAAAGGACGATCAACAACTATTCCTTTGACATGACCTTATTATTGTGGTTCATTGTTTTAGTTGTTATATTCAGCTTTTTATATTCATATCAGTTGTTTTGTATATTATTAATTGTCCTTTTTTTGGGACGCACCATAATAATGAAGTGTGCCAATGTGGAAAATACTCAGGTAGTATCAGAATTACATTTACTTACAGTTTTCTTTTTATATTTTCTGCTGAATTTGTCCATGTTGTTTTTGGCCTTACCATTTGATATGTTTTTTTTTACTGAATAGTTTTCTATAAAGCCTTTAATAAACACGGTAGTACTATTAGTATTCCTAGATACAGCATTTCTATATTCAGTCGTGAACTAAAGCATTAGTGACATTACTGTGAAATTATCATTTCATAGGACAGGTTTAGGCTCAGTTTATACAGTTTTCTTGTTAATAAAATGACTCGGACCACAAAACCCTTAAACTAAATTTTTGTTAGACATGACATAACATAAAAAGTTAGATTTATTTTCCATTTGTTAAATACCATTGGAATTCCAATGATAGTCGGTTTAAATTATATTAAAAAATTTATGAATTTTCATGATTATATATTTTCTGGCTCTCTTTGTCTTGCATCGATTTACATTGCTTTTTTTCCAATTACATTTCTTTTTTTTTTCTAGGCCTACATATTTTTTTGTTCTGATTTGTCTTGATTTTTTTCTGGTTAATAACTGTACCTGAAAATTCTGTAATTCTGTAAAATGACGCCCTCTATCACTATCACTAGTGATTTTTTTTTGTCTGAACAGGAAGTCTGGTTTTATGTGGTGTTTTTTGGTGGGGATGGTGGTTCGTGAAATGTAAACGAACTATTAAGTTTACAGTAATTTATACATAATTTACCTAGGCCTAGGCTGTGTTAGGTGCTGTATAATTAGCCTATATGTGTACATTCGATTATATTGTATGATGGGATATTTTACCTGATTTCCTTTAAGGTAAGTGTGACTTATTCTGCCGTGCCCCGTGTAAAAACTTCGCAAGTGATGACCAGGCTTGGTTGGTTGTTGTGGCTAGGCCAAGGCCTAGTCTAAACTAAACCAAGGCCTAGCCTATTCCAATAATGTACGTAGCTAGCATAGGTTTGGTAGGCCTAGCCAGTTCTCCTACTACTAGCCTAGGCCTAGGCATACTAGCCTAGTAGCAGGCCTGCAGCATTATGCATTCGATAGTCTAAGTCTATCATTAACTAGGCCTAGGGTAGGCCTAGGCCTAAAAAAAGCTGTTGTTTTAAATGTTTTTTTTTTTCATGCTTATTTGTTGATGAAGCATTTTTCTAACATTAACAACAAACAAAAGGGCCTAGGCCTAGGCTAGGGCGGCCCTAGTGAGTAGCGATACATTTTTGTGCGGGGATATACTCCCCACACCGGCCTTTTGAACTTTATTGATATCAGTCAGTTACGTGTTTAACTGGCATCATTCCTGGATACTTGTTTGGTGTCTTTTTTGGTCATAAAGTAGAATCTACTGATAAATTACAATCATGAGTAGGGATGTCACCACGCTGATCGGCGGTGGACGGGCCCGTCCAGCACTCAACATTTCCGACCAGGATTTACAGGCTCCCGACCACCACTATTATTTCAACAGTTTACAAATTGTAACAAAATAATTAGTTTACCTGATTTATGTTTTATTTCTTTACTCTGTTTTCATTTTGTATTTTAAGTTTTTCACTTTTAATTATAATTGATATATAATGTGTGTAAATGGACAAAAAATAAATAAATGAGTGCACATGAATCAGTGACATACACATTCATCGTGGTAATCGTCAAACATGTGAAATTACGGCAAACAATGCGGCTGGGTACAGTTGGATCGACGCTTTGTCGCCGGGATTATTTTTTTAATATAAAACAAAGCATGTCAACTATTGAATTTAATTAGGCCAAGAGTAAGTCTCATCTTCATCTGTTTTGTTGCATTCCTCAAATTCTGGCCTAGGCCTACAGTACCTGGGCCTGGCCTAGGTATACCTGGGCCTGGCCTAGGCCTACCTGGGACTAGCCAAAAAAAATCGCGTCAGCTAGCCTTGGGCCTAGGCCTGCTCGACTTACTTAGGCCTTTTGGTTTTTAAGAGCTTTCACGAATACGGCAACCCACCCCCGGGAAAACGGGGGGGTGGCACCCCCACCCCCAGGAAAACGCGGAATGATCGCCGACCGGCACTTCAAAAAGCTGGTGACATCCCTGCATGAGGTTAATAATAATAGTGGACAGGCAAAAATTAATTTTATTCCTGTACTGTAGTAGAATAATTTTGTGTGATCAAAATGATGAGAATAATAATTACAGTATATGATTGAACTTTAGAATCCCCAAAATATGTCGTGCCTTTGTGCTCGGACAACACCCATGCAATGGAGCAGAACATGCATTGTCAAATAGAGGTTTTAAATTTCCCTAACGATGCATGCATGTTTATTGTGCTGATAGGCTTATACAGTACTGTACATTACAGTAAGTGTTTAGTAATTCATTTTTTAGTAATACAAAATTTACTGGGTAGTGTTTAGTCAGGCTGAAAATGAGCTTCTCCTCGGGATAGTCATCAAACTTAATGTTATTGTTTGGTACAAATCAGCCACGCACGCACTTCATTGTCCACTCTTTGTAAGTGCTTATGATGAGACGCTGTTTGTTAATTCTGAGTGAATCGTCATTAAAAGAGATCCATTGCATTGTATTGTATTACTGGAAAGTTTAATCAAGTTACAAGGAAGACATTTTTATATGTTAGTGACGATATAGTTAAGGGTGTAAATTTGAGTCTTATCAATTTTTGAGGACCTAGACCTAAATATGTCTTTAAAAAAAACCAATGGGTCTGAATGAAACATTCTATAATACTTTGTAAAGGTCTTGTAAAAAAATGATTAAACGTTTGTGACAGTCCGCAGTATGGTGTGGATCTGAGGACCATTTAAAGGAAAACGTCCCAGACCACATATTTCGAAAACGGACAAACTGATCTGAATGAAACATTCGGAAAATGTTTAGGAAGAAATTATTATGTGTGAATGGGAGGGTCATTTCAATTTTTGAGGACCCACACCTAAATATCTCTTTAAAAAAAATAAATGGGTATAATTTAAACCTTGTAACAGTTTGTCAGAGGTCGAGTAAAGAAATAATTAAATTTTTGTGACGATCCAGAGTAGGTTGTACCTGAGGACCATTTAAAGGAAAATGTCCCAAACCACATATTTTGAAAACGAATCTGAATGAAACATTCAGAAAAAGTTTAACCAATACAAGGAAGATAGTAATGTGTTGGCGATGATTCAGTGAAGGGTTTACATTGGAGGGTCATTTAAATTTTTAAGATCCCAGATGTAAATATCTATAAAAAGTTTTCAATGGGTGTAAATGTAACTTTCTATAATAGTTTGTAAAGAATTTTTGTGATGATCCGGCATAGGGTGTGAATATGAGGACCATTTAAAAGGAAAACGTCCCAGACCAGATATTTCAAAAACGGGTCAACTGATCCAATTAAAACTTTCGGGAAAGTTTAACCCATTAGTTACAAGGAAGATATTATTACATGTGTAGGGGACGATCAATGTTAGGGTGTAAATTTGAGGGTCATTTAAATTGCTTACGTCCCAGTTATAGATGGATAAAAATGACACTTTGCAGAGTAGTTTTTCATGGTGTAATGAATAAATGATTCTATTTGGAGACGATCTGCAGTAGGGTGTGGATATGAGGACCATTTAAAGAATTTTTGTTGACAGTTGATTCAATTATTTAAACGCAATTTGCGTTTTCTATACCTGTTTGAGCTAGGTTAAACTCAAAACTACAGTGATATGCATGAACAATTTTTACATTCAGTAATTGAAACGCTATAAACTGAAAATGCACTTTCCTATACAAGGTCGTCCCATATAGCGCGCAGTGGTTATGGGTCACAATGTACCTAGCTATTACCATTGCAGCCGTAGTTCAAGTCTCACTAATAACGTCGCAGTGAACTTGGTTTTCATTTTTTTTCCCCCTACTTCATTTTTTCCACTTCATTAAAATGATAATGGTTTTCCATGTTTTTTTTTAAATTTATACCTTTTAACAACTTTTCTTTTTGTTGCAATTTCAACTTCATTTCTCATTAAAGCAATGGGGAAAAGCCCTATGTTCTGTCATTTAAACAGACATAGTAAGTCTAGTTATTATTATTATTATTTGCTGGCTAATTATTAAAGTGTCGGACAACATTGTAAATTGACCACCGTGAAATTGTACCACCTTTGATGTTATAATATAACGGATTTTCTAGATCAGGAAAATAAGGGGTTTACAGTGCAGTCTTAATACTGTACACCTTACTGTAGCTTACAAAGTCTGCGTGAGATAGACCCGAATGTGTGAGTGTCACACATTGCTTGAGCCTTGGCGTGTATGTAAATCACTGGCATTAAAGATATATGATGAAAATTATAAGTATATTAAATGTACTATAGATATAAAATTAAACATCAAGATACAGTATACTATACAAGTTTTAATGATCCCAAGTAATAAATGAGTTTATGATTATCTAAACATTTCAGTTAATATGAACTCACAATGTCCAAATCAGTTTTGAGACTCAGAAGCGTTTGTGTTACTTTGCAGTGCAGATATGCAAACAACGAGCAGAATATCTGACACAACAAAATTTATTTATAGTCAAATGTTCCATCTGTGAGTACGAGCATGATGATTCAGTGTTCAGAAGAAGAAAATACAATATTTTTAAAATATAAAATCAAATGTAAAATCTGAGATCTGATATGTGTGAGTGAGGTGATAATCTAATTTATTTTTCATGGGGTCTAGTTAAAAATTGGCATTTTAAATTTGAAAAAAAAATTTTTTTGTAAGAAACTTAGGCTAGTCTTTTCTATTTACCTATTCGTCAGTTTTAAAAATAGACGACAATGTAAATCGCAATTCACAATCCTGCATACGTGTATTATTAATATTCTATTTGTAGGAAATTTATTTCTGCAATTAATATTGCATTCTTACATCAGTAATCATAATTTACATAACCTCTAGTATTAATTTCATAATGCTTATTATGATAAAACAACAAACAATACTATTATTACTATCAGTACACTTCTTCTCTCATTGGGAACAATAGTTTTCATAGTTTCTGCTAGTCTACCGTGTAATCACTTCCTATGTTGTACAGTACAGTATTAATTTCTAGATGGGATGTGACGTTTGAAAGACTTCATAGCAAGTCATTATGAAGACATTTAATAATAATAAGTATTTTAAAAAAAATAATCTTCAATAGATTGTATAGACCAATCAAAGACACTTGGTGTGTGTTTAACTTGCACATGTTGGCAAATACTGTTTAAGTTCACTGTTGTCTTTTAAAGACTCGCAAATAAAATATACGAGCAGTACTGGCTAAAGACAACTTGATTTCTTGCTTCGAACAAGGTATCCATTCGTATGTGTCTTATTCAGATAAGCCTATCCAATAGTGATGTTAAAGGGTCAGGACCAGGACTTACCTTCGACTTTAGATTGACAAAGATTTAAATCATATTAAAAACAGTCACAATAAATGTATACACAGGCCTGGTACTAGAGTCCAGTTAAATATGTAATATGTAATTATGTAGCGAAATGATATATATA
>NW_022704992.1:5699267-5699772 GCF_011630105.1 Anneissia japonica | reverse complement strand
ACGTAAGATGTTGACTTTAGAAACACTAAAATTTATTAGGCGAATATTTCGGCTACTCCTGTAGTCTTTGTCAACGCTTGACATAAAAACATTGATTTTATGTCAAGCGTTGACAAAGACTACAGGAGTAGCCGAAATATTCGCCTAATAAATTTTAGTGTTTCTAAAGTCAACATCTTACGTATTTGAGTTTCTTTACTATTACGTTATACTGTATTATATTCTACATATGTTTCGAAACACACGTGGACACGCCTCCTTCATATATATATATATATATATATATATATATATATTTGGCTCTGTAATCATTAGTGGTCGTGGGACTAGTTTGGGCCCTACCTAAGCTGGTCGAACGTTTCGTTTGGGTCTGTATACCCTAGCTGCACTGATGAGGCCTGGAAGGCCGAAACGGATCCGTCTGCAGATAGTGATATTCCTTCAAGTGGATGCTTAGTTTATTTTGTCATTCTGATCGGATTTTCTTTACTGTTCCGTTTTAATT
>NW_022704992.1:5688842-5698817 GCF_011630105.1 Anneissia japonica | reverse complement strand
GTATATATGTGTATATATATGTATATGTTTATCATAAACATTATTCATAAATATGTATTTAGTAAAATTAAATTAAATTTAACAAAAGTATGGAAGAAGCATACTGTAGGAAGGAAGAAGCATACTGTAGGAAGAAAGAAGAATAAGAACGAAATTTTGAAGCAGCTGAAATATTTACCGAAAATAAACAATAATAATCATTTTGTCATTATTGCATTCACGTTTTTGTGAAAATTTGTTGGCACTAATCATCAGAGGTCAAGGTGCCAGCAGCCTACACGTTTTCAAAATTGCTTACATGATTTCTAAGATTTCTTTATATGAAAAGAGTAGCATCAACAGAAGTTACGACAGACAACAGTATAAATGAAACAAATATTAAATTAAATTATAAAAATAAACATACTATGTCTTACCTTAAAGCGAGTTTAAATGTGTATACTTCATTGAACAAAATCTGACAAGCGTCTACAGTAATGCCAGTGGTGCAGCTGTAGTGTACTGTTGTATGAACGTTCTATCAGGTTATCATTCAAAAATAGTGCGTGTAGTAAACGCATAAACTATCATAATGTATGAATATATTAAATATAGTGATGCTGTAGAATTATTAACATAAATAAAATATTATTTATTGAATGAAATTAATATATTATTTATATAGTATTATTTATTTAATGAAGTTAATTAATATTAGCCATGTATACATCGTGGAGAGCAGGAAAAACAAAAGTTGTAAAAGAATTAAAATAGTAGGTACAGTAGGTATTATTAGAAAAAGGAATATTTTTTAGTAGTTTAAGATTTTGAATGGAAGAATACCTCGTACGTAGGTCACAGTCAGTATCAGTAATGCCGGGTAATAACATAACTATAGGGAAAATTTCCTGCCGATAAATAAAACACAAACCGTACTGGGTAAAGGCAATTTTATTCGTGCAATTCACAATTCTTCATACCGGTATTATTAACATTCTATTTGTGTGAAATAAATATTAATTTTTAAATTTAATTAATTAATAATATTGCATTATATAATTGCTAGTATTAATTTCATAATGCTTATTATGATAAACAACAAACAATACTAAATCAAACATTTCTTCTCTCATTGGGAACAATATTTTTCATTCTTTTCAAACAGTTTCTGCTATAAATAGTCACTTCCTGTGTTGTATTATATTTTGAAGAAAAGTGCCTCTGGATCCTGGTAGAGATCCTACTATGGGATGTGACTTTGAAATACTTCATAGCAAGTCATTATGAAACATAGTGGTATTTTAAAAATAGTCTTCAATAGATTTTACAGACCAAACAAAGACGCTTGGTGTGTGTTTAATTTGCACATGTTGCATATCAAATACTGTTTAGTTCACTGTTGTCTTTTTCCACTTTGAGTACTCCATTATTGGTACCTAATGAGGTATGTGGTTTACTAGCATTTGCTTTTTATCTGTTAACCCTGTTATGTAGGCCTTGACATCAAAAGGATTACAGCTGTATTACTTAGAATTCATTAGTTCCGAAGTGGCTACAAATACTCAGAAATAATTCAGTAATTCTATTAGGTACTGTATGTTCTGGTGTAAGCTAATCCACGGAATTCCAAAGTGTTCACACAAACGGCATTCGCTATATTAACGCTGGTGTTAAACTAGTAGTAATATAGGCCTATGGGGGAATAGTTTTCAGTTTTAAATAATGTTCGGATTACAGTGCATCATTAAAACTTTTAAATCTGTGAATTGTTGGAAGTGAACTTATATGATTACTGTATTTTAAACAATTTTACTTCTGATTTTTCAGCTAGCATTGTGAAACAATAGTTGGTGTTGTAGGTTTTAATAGATAGTCTAATAGGTTAAATTATCTTACAAAACACAATCATCAACTAAGTGAAATGCAATAGAAACAGAGTCCCTTTACCATTTCATTTATAGAGAGCATAGGAAAGGGGTCAAATTATCTAATCTATTGCACTTGTAATTGGTCAATCTCTTGAAATGAGGTCAAACTATTAAAGCATAACTAATCTGGGGTCTGCATGTAGCGTTAATAACCGTGGCGTGAGTGGTGTAAGTATGACTAGTTCACACACAAAGGCGTATGCTACGCCAGGCTTATGCCAGCCTTGCGTTGTGTGTGTGTGTGTGTGTGAACATACCCTTAGTAATAGTTGTTTCATGAGGTTTTCAGGATTCAGATTCAGTAATTGTTCCTCATTAGATAATAATTACTGTCTAACCCTTTTCATGAAACCAATATATGGTATGGATTAAGGTAAAATTGCTAAAGATAATTCCTAAATTTGATGTACTGTTTTCAAGACTTTTATTTATTTATTTAACCTAAAATTAGAAGTAAAGATATATAAAACAATAGCAGAAATTATAAATTGAAATTGAGATATTGAAAAAATATAAATTTATAAATTTTCATTTCAAATATTGTACTAAAAAAATAAAGAATGTGAAAGTGAAACTGAAATGCTAAAAATAATAAAATAAAACAAAATAGTATCTACTGTAGGAATGGATAGAGCTCAGGACTTAATAATTGCCCAGAAAAAATTTAGCTTGGTTTCTGTGGAGCTTCGGAAGTGCAGTTCCTCAGAAATATAGCCGTTCAAGTACTTATGGTGGAGTAATAATTTAGTTCAGTTGTAGGCCTATAGTACTGTACTACAACTGTATCCAGGAATAATTCATTTAATATTACCTGAAACTCTGTTTCATGGTACATTACATGGAAATTTAAGATAGAGATATTCAGTGAACATTGGAACATAATTTATTCTTTAATGACAGTCTATGCAGATATACATAAAGTAGTAGAGAGTTGCATGATGATCAAAAAAGTCCTGGATAGTATTAGGTACAATGCTGAGAAAATAGTCCCTCTACTCTATATATAGCCCTAAACTTGCATCAAAGTATTCAGTGATAGAGTTCATACTGTAGTATTATTGTTTGGAAATCATTGTAACTAGGGGAGATTTTTACACTGTACAGTACCTTTTTTTGATATGATCTATATTTTCAGTATTTGGCCTAAAATGCATAATACTTTATATTTTTATCATGTAATCTTGGCACTAACAGTTGAGATAAAAAAAAAGAAAATAATTTGATTTTTCAGAATTGAAAATTTGTCATGGTGACATGTACACTGATAAGACCAAGCCTGAAAAAAAAAATATTTGTGCCTTCGACCATGAAAATTGTCTCTAAAATGTCTCCAGCACCAAATGTTATCTGTAAAATAATCAATAGTTTTTTTTTAAAATTATTTTTCCCCAAAAATGCTTCCGTGCACTTTTTCCATCGCTGGACTGGACAAAAAAAAGTGTATGTGTTTGAAATAATTATTATCTGTGGGCAAATCAAGGTATATGTATAAAAAGGTTTTGCCTAGCCATGTTTTGTAGAGTTTCCTGTATAGTAAATTGATCAGAACTCATGGTACTGTATATCATCTTTTATTGATGATGATAATTTTTTTAGAAAAATGTATTGTCCCCATTTAGATTTGAAATCAAGACCATCTGATTACCGTTCATATACTCTCCAACTGATCCATGATATTGCATAATACACAATGAATCTTCTAAAAGCACATGATAATAATAGGATTCATTGCATACAGTATTATGCAATACCCTGAGAAAATTATGATTTGTCAGAACCCTTCATGAATCATAGTCATTCTTGATCTATATACATTCCAATTTTAGGATACTGTTTAGTTCTACTGTATACCATCTTTAAAGTATACAGTAGTCAGAAAGTACTGTAGGCCTACTCCTAATAGTTACACAACTTTAGTCAAAACTTGTATAGTTCCAAACCTAACCTGACAAGTGGCTAAAACCTGATACTTTACTATAACTATAATATTTTTAGAATTCATTAAAAAGTTCCAACTTGTAAACCTGTTTTGGTATCAGTACACTTTACGTACAGATTGTAAATTATATATTATAAACTGACTTTATTGTTAGGCAAGTTATTTCTACAGTACATTTTTAAAATGAAATGTTATGATGCTCTAGAATTAGGGAGTTGAGATATTTTTTGTTTTTGTTGAAGAAAATCCTGACTTGACTGTGTTTTGAATACAATGACCTAGCGACACCACCACTATAAGTTACTGTATATGGTGGAATTAATTTGGATTTATTTGTTGTGAACATTCTTCATCTTCCGGTGAGTATACGAAGGATAACCCATAGAAGTCTGAAGGCCAGTGGAGTCCTTATTGTCTTGATTGGGCAGTACACCGGTAAACAAACCTACTCTTTCGAATGAGTGTACAGGTACCTTGTTCTTTAACATGCATGTGAGCCATTTTGCATGCAGGACCAAAAAAAAGTGATTTTTTTTTTTTAAATCCATTTCAGCCTGCTAGCTGAAACATATGGACAGCAGCAGATGGGATTGAACCGGGAACTAAAGGATCTCCAGTTTAGCCAACTGAGCTAAGCTGCTCTCAAAAATGTTCATTATTCCCACAAACAATAAATGACTGGAACAAATTTGACATCTCGATTACCAATCTACCCCTCAGTCAAAAGTAGATTAAATATACTTAACTGTCAGGTCAAGATCATATGTTACCTTGCTATTGGTAAACATGTGGCCCAATGCTAACGTGTCACATGAGTAATATTTATTGAAACGCTTAGTATTTTATTTATTTTATTACTATTTAATTTCTTAATTCCAGGCTTATATTAAATATAAATAAATACCCATTATAACTAATAACAGTAAAACTACAATAATTAAAATAACAATAATAATAATAATAATAACAATAATAATAATAATTGTGGCTTCTGGCTCTCTGGTATGATGATCTGTTTCTTACACAACATTCGCAATTCCATCCGTGCCTGGCACGCTTTACTTAACATTGAGGTCCAGTGCAGTGTGCATAAAGATATGGATACAAAGTTACTTTTAATAAATACCATCGCAATTTTAAATTTCCAGGCTCAAATCCAATAGGGGGGGAGAGGGCATGTGTGACCCCCTTCCCCAATTTGCCACTAAATTTTAAAATTTCAGTTATTTTCTACCTCATCCCCAACCATGGTGGGGCTCAGGTGGTATACATCCTCCATTTGTAAAAGTACCTCCCGAGTCCCTGGGCCCCCTCTATTGTGAATTCCTGGATCTACCACTGGGTACATTTTGGTTTACCAACCTCAAGGTCAGGGTTTAAATCCTTCACTATGCATTTTGCTTGTGTCCTTGAGAAAGGCACTATATAACCTGCATTGCTTCTTTTCACCCAGGAGTGTAAGTGGGTAACTGGTACTATTAGAACGCCAACAAACAACGTGTTGTATAAACAAAATGATGACATAATTTCCGTCTGATTTTCGAAAAATCAAAAATTCAATTGCAACGCCAGCAGGCTGTCTGGTACTCATTTAAAAAGCGGTTTAAAAAAATCAATTATTTTGTGTTTATCAGTAGAAACACACCCATTGAATGGGTATTTAAAGAAATAATTAGAAAGGGCTACAAGATATATTTTTTTTTAATTCAGTAAAACTGGGATGAAACTGTGGGAAAGCTGACTGCCTGCCCTGTTGATGACTTGCTTGCTTTTTTTAGTATGAATAAATACAATTTTAAATGCTGGAAAATAAGATTTTGTTGAACATTTAAAAGTCCATAAAATAGTTTTTATTTGGAAAATTAGCCTTAAATTTGGATCTGTTTTTAGAAGCCAGATGCAGTATCAAGACCATAAAGAACAGGAAAAAGCAGGAATTCCAACGGTATAACAGGGGGTCGTCTTACAGTATATGCCTGACATACAAAAAAAAATCCACTAATCTTTTCAAACTTACATGCGAATCAACTTATACATGGATTGCCTATTATGCGAGAATATACGGTATGCTTGGGAAAAGTAAAATATCTGATCTAAAGAAAGTTTAGTTGTCATATCAATGTAATGGTTACTATCCTCTATGTAAAATGGCATGGTACCCAAAACTAAATTTTATTCCAGGGATGCTATGATTACACTGTGTAAATATTTGATAATCAGTTTTTGTAGAAACCGAAAGGGCGACTGATTAATTTCAGAAAGATAGTAAATACATACTCCAAGTATTGAAATGCACCACATCGTGTCGGGATTCAATATTTTGACATTAATTATATCATCATCAAGAATAAAAAATTATCCAGTACCAAAAGTGTTTGACCAATCAAAACATTACCCTATAGTAGGTGACATAGCTATGAATAAACTAAAGGTCAAAGCTTTCTTACCCTACTGATCAAAGCTACTGTACCTACAAAAACAAAGAAAGCTCTTTTGAAGCTTTCAGCCCATCAGTTTTTGTAGCACACTATACATTATGGATAAATGAAATAGAAACTGTATTCAAATGTTGTGACTTTCTAATGACTCATTGTTAAAGTTTTATTATTTTTTTGACAGGTTTCAGTTATTAAACAGCAGAAAGATGTTTGCATCAAAGAAATCAATTAACTTTTCTGGAGCATCGGACGCAAGAGCTAGCAATGGCTTTCTTAAAAGAATCCGGCGGACGATTGGCAGGACAAGGAATGATAAACCAATCTATTATTCAAAAACAATGCTTTCATCATTTGATGATGATCAGCGAGTGATAATTAAAACGTTAGCACCCTGTAGAAAAGACTTGGATACAGACACTACTGTTGCAAATAATTTAGCTTTAATGAATGGTGAAAGCTCATCTAAGATAAATGGTGAGTACATGAATGTTAATGAGATGACGTGTGATTCATCTGAGATATATGCGACGGCAAATGATGATGAAGATGCATTAGAGAAAAGACACATGGTAATATCTCATTATGGTGCAATCAATACACCTGGTGAGAAAGATGCAAATGAGAACGAGGCAGATTATGAAAAACAAGGAGCACGACCGAAAGGAAAATCACCTGTCCAAATTCATGCAAATTCAGCCACAGAGAATTTGTACACATCAACATTAGACACCTCACAACAACAAGAATTAAACCCATCTAAAGCATGGGTCCAAGGTCTTTCCAAAGTTACTGAAAATGAACCTCAACAGCTTTGTCCTGCAACTTCAATCACAAACTACACACAAAGTGCAATAAGTTGTCAGCGTAGTACTGCGATCTTATGCCATGATAAAGTTGATAATGACCCTAATGACTTGCCCCAAGTTACAAAAGAAACATGTGATAAACTTTCAACTGAGTGTATTACACCGGAAATGGAATGTGAAACTAGTACAAAAGAGATAACAAATGAATTAATATGTAAACACAAGGAAGTAAATTATAAAAATACTGGTGATGTTTCGCCGATTTTGATCAAACGTTCTTCACGAGGCGATGTTGATGAAAAGAACACCAACACACCCTTCATTGCTGAAATTTTAACGGAAGAGGATGTAAGGCTTGAAAAAGAACTGCAGAGTAAATTTGAGGTCATAGATTGTCTAGAAAAAGGCAATATGGTTTGTGGTGACATAGAAAATTGCCTCGGAGCAGCAAGTTACAAAAACATGGACAATGCTGCAGCGAATGCTAATGGTCTCTCGTTCGATGATCGGAAAAAATCTGATCAAATGAAAACAGAACACATGCATTTAGATGTACCTCCGAAAGTGGATCGTAGGACCAAGCCTCCGTTGACACGAGTGCAAAGTTGCCAGGGTGCAGTAGGCTGTCCTATTCTTGTGGTACCACCATCACCACCTCCTCCTTTGCCACCTAGATCGTTTCTTGATGATTTTGATATGTTGCAAGATATTGATGATCTTGATAGTGATGATGAAACGCATG
Source organism: Anneissia japonica (assembly GCF_011630105.1). NCBI lineage: Eukaryota > Metazoa > Echinodermata > Crinoidea > Comatulida > Comatulidae > Anneissia > Anneissia japonica. The sequence goes on along the minus strand of NW_022704992.1, from coordinate 5,690,985 downwards.
TCACTATGGAACATTTTTTAGGAGGTTCAGATAAGTCTTCAACAAGGAAAACTAGATCTTTGCCAAGACCACCAGGTTTAACATCTGATTCCAAAGATTCAATAAAATCATCAACAATGCCTTTCAAAACACGTTTTTCCCAAATTTTTAAATTTAAGCGACCCAGTGTTATTAGAGATGGAAAAAGACTATCATCACAAGTTTATCCTGCTCGTCCACTGCCTGATATTCCTAGTGCAAAGATTCTGGAAATTAGTGAGCAAACAAATCGGCCAAATTGTTACCTGCCAGTACAACCTCAGGATCTATCTAGTCTACCAGAAAACCAAGGTAAGATTGTAGTTTTTAAATGCAGAAAATGTGAAGCATGCTGTAATTTTTTGCATTTTCTTTGGAATGAATGTCTTTGTACTGTAGTCATCTTTGACCATGGTTTGTATTAAACTGGGATTAAACCAAATGGTAAGTCATACATGTACTGTAGCTTTGTAACTACATTTCCTTTTTTGCAAACACTGAATCACACCTGTAACAGATACTTGTGACCACTAAATCATGTCTGATGGGGGCCTTAAGCCCCCTGCCCCGCTGGCGCCACAACTGGTAATAGTTGTGACATCGATTATTTATCAACTACTATTTGGTGAGCTTTCACACATGATTTAGTGAATTGCGATTGGGTTTTACAATTGCTCTGTACAACCGATTGCAATGCGATGCTAGTCCGAATAGGGTATAACAATGAGGAAGTACCAATAACCACTGAATCACACCTGTAACAATAATAGATACCGTGACCACAGAATCACACAGTAATGATACCTACTGTACTGTACAACCACTGAATCACACTGTAAACAATGACAACAGTTACTGTACCATTAAATCACATTGTAACCACTGTAACATGGTTGCTGATTTACACAATAACCTAGGAATTCTTCTTTTTTGCCAGTAGAAACTGGCCCTAAAAGCCATTATATGAGTTCATCCAAGCACTTCGTAACTGTAAAGGAAATGCATTATATAAATTATACTAATCAATGAGTATAAATACTCATACTGTAAGCTTGGTTCACATCAAACTTTTATCTAGATATACATCCACTTAACTAGTTAAAAGTTCGACGTGAACCACTCAATTATAGCTAGTTAAAGGAATTAAGTCACTTAAGTTAAGTGACTTAACTTTACTAGAATAACGGTAAATTAACTTGCTTAACGGTAAAGTCGGCTCGGATTACAAGGACACGATTACGTAACGTAGGCATCTAAGCCAGCATGGTTGTATTGTACCACCATTATCATCTTCTGGTTGGCAACAACGTACTTCAACAATGCTAACAACAGCATCGAAGTAGTCTCATTAGTCTGGTTTTCAGAAATTATTTGTAATATTTTTGGGTAAACACCCAGCAAACGTCCGTTTTACGAATAGTTGATATTACCAATGACCTTTGCCCTTTGCATCATCGACCAAGTAATAACGATTGCGTACGTTTTTCAAAGTGATAATGTATATTTTTCTTAATAATAAAATCAGATTTTTTGTATTTATTTATTGACAATCCAATCTTTTCTATTTCTGCTATAATACTCGCTATTAATTCAATTTCAACGAACTACCACCAACGCCAGTCGTTAAAATGAGCGCACACGTTTACGATGACGAAATAAAAAAAGTGTGTGGAAGTCAGCAACTTATTTGACACCGCGAAGCTAGATTTTCGCGAAGTGCATGTAAACAACACAATTGAGCGATCTAAAACAATTGACTGATCTAAACACTACAAAACAGACAGAAAGGTCCATAAAGTATACATACGTTTTAATGAAAATTAAAACAATATTTTGTTAAATGGAAGAATGCTAGCTAGCGATTAAAATAATTCGTTTTTTATCGAAGGTAAATGTTGCTAGGGCCTGGGCCTAGAGAATCTACCACTTAGATTGCGATAGAACACGCTGCTGCACTGGTCGTTGGTTCATACTGGTCGGCTAGGTTAGGTAGTGGAAACTCACACCTTGTCTACAGTAGTTTACAATTTTTTTTTGAACGAATACCACTTGGTACTAGAGGTTCGTAAAATACAGTAGATGTTTTATTAAACAAGCCTTTCGACCGTGTGACGTCGACGGCCTG
>NW_022704992.1:5661000-5688810 GCF_011630105.1 Anneissia japonica | reverse complement strand
CTGGCTGGCTGTTTATCTGGCTCTAACTTGGCATCGAACGCAATTAGGGGATTATCGTATCATGTTTCAAGACGGGTATATCTAGATAAAGTTCGACGTGAACCAGGCTAGTAACATCTCCAATTCACACTTTATCAGTTAATTTTAAAAGCAGACTTTGCTGATAGGTTTCAAAGGTACTGTATAGTACAGTACTGTGTACTAAAATAGTCTTCGAAAGATAAGAGAAGTTCAGACTGTGTTGCTATGTTTATTGTTCCCGTTCTGTTTTATGTTGGTTTTGGAGAGCTGTCGTATAAACATCCTTGTGATAGCTGTGAAATAATGCTTCGTGCTTTGTTCAAATTCATAGCTAATTTTTTGCAAAAGTATTTCCTGCTTTACAGCTGATAGATAATATAGTACAGAATACAATGATTACTGTACTGTACCTTAGTTTGAGAATGAGCATATTCTTATTTCTCAAGATCTCAAAGGCATCGACCTCTTTCTACAGACAGTAGCACTGCCTACAATACAGTACTGAATTTACTGTAAACTGTGATTCTCAATTAAATAATTACAAATTTTTAGTATTTGACTTTTTGCAGTCGTCTGTTCATGGTACTGTTGCACAATATGATTGCAAAATCATCATATGATGATGATGGCACCTAAGCAAGAAAATAAGATTATTGTACAATTTCTATGACAATATACCATGTGACACTGCGACACTGCATCGTTATTGAACAACTACTGTATCTACTGTACCAAGTGATGTTATGGCGGAGCAACTCCGCCCAGAGCCCCAGGGCAGTGTACAGTAGAGGTCCATGGTTATGCACTTGTATATCACATATCCACATTTGTCTCTATGCGCTATCCAGAACAACAGAATAGTAAAAAAAAAAACATGAATAAAAGTAAAAAGAAAACAACTAAAGAATGATTTAAGACGGCGCTTAAAGATCATTAAATTAGGAGACTCTTGAACAGATTGTAGAAATGAATTCCAGAGCTTGAGGCCAACAATTGAAAAGACCTGACCTTTCTCTAAAAGTCTTCAAATGACAGGTAGGCACATTAAGGGTTATAGACGTAGTGGAACTTAATGTTCTTTTACATTTAGCAGAACGGGGTGTGATCAGTTCTGAGATGGTAGTGAGGTGTAGGAATGGCACAAGGACTTAAATTTATAAAGGAGCACTTCAAAATTAATTCACTGGTTGATTGGAAGCCAGTGCAGTTTCTTAAGTGTGGGACTAATATGTTCAGAGTTAAGCTGTATTTGTAATCTTCATAGAAGGGTACAAGGCAAACCAACTAGGACACTATAACAGTGTTCAAGTTTAGAGGTAATCAGAGCATGAACAAGTTTCTCTGTGGCTGCATCATCAAGAAAATGCCTGATCTGTCTAAGGTTACGGATACTGGCATTTCATATAGTTAGATTTCTAATTCAAACGATTGCTAAGAGAGATAATAAATATCATTTTCCATATTAGGCCCTAATGTTATTGAATTTTTAAAACCTTTTGGTTTGTTTTGTCTGTAAGCTCCTACCCAGCCTAACACCCTCCCTCTCAGCAGTAGTGCTCCACCACTACAATAGCAATTGTAGTTTTTCAACCCATCAGAACCAAAGATTTTCAATTAAAACCTACAGTGTAACACAAAAACTCAATGTTATTACCCTTGTATGTAATTGTCAGTTTATAAGTAATAAACTTTCATGCTATACACAAGTAAATTATATTTGTTCTAAATCATCACAATTAATAGGTTTTATTGATAAAGTGTAGTAAAAATATGTCATGGGCTGTAATGTTAAATCTATATAAAGCATTGACTCTTCTAATTATTACTTATTGTTGTGCAATGTGGGCACCAGGTGACAAAACTAATATTAACAAAATTGAAAGCATCCAACGTAGAGCCACCAGAATAGTTATGTTTAAAAAAGATGGTGACTGGGACACACATTATGTAGATAGGCTGAAAACGCTTAACATATTAAGCATAGAAGATATTTTTAAATATCACCGGCTTGTTCTTGGTTTCAAAGTTCTTCATAATGTGTGTCCACCAACATTAACAGAGTTTGTTCATAAGAGTGAGCGTTGTGAGGGTAGGCTTATTCACTGGAAAGCCAAAAGCAATATTTTTCTTAATTCTGCTTTCGTGTCCTTTCCCAGGCTCTGGGAAGAACTACCTCCTCTACTTCAAAACTCTGTTAATGTTTCCTGTTTTATAAGAATAATTTAATTAAGCATTTTATTTCATTTTATGTTTCTGATTAGTTCTGATTGTTTTTGTGTATTCCCTATCCGGGCAATGCATGATGTTTTTCTCCTATATGCTTTTTGCCAAATAAATATTATTATTAAGGGTAGTGTTGCTCAGTAACGAGAGCAGCTTCCTGTACTGTAGCTCAGTCCGCTACCGGTGGTAGTCACTGTGTGTGCACTGAACTATGGAGATCCCCTCATATGTATCTTTGGTCGCTTGCTCATTTCCCTCCACTGATCTCTTTAAATTTAAGCTGGAAGGCTGAAATACAAGTTACGATAAAACATGCCATCTTTTGAAAGAGGCGTTTAGGCCATTCGCCTTGTGTGCAATGGCTTGTGTGCATGTTAAAGAACGCAGTACACTCTTCGGAAAAGAGTAGGAATGTTTGTCAGTGTAATACCAAATTCACGACATAAAGATCTCGCTGAAAGCAAGCTTTGAACTTACATGGGTTATTCTTACTCTTGCAGTATCCTCCTAAAAAAGCCATATTCATGTCACATGTTATTATGATATATTATTAGTGACTCAGAAATCTATTTACCTGTAAGTTTTAAATAGCGGAGCTCCTGCCAAATCACTCAAGCCTACAGTACCTCCTGTTTCTAAGACCATCTCCCATACTTTAACTTAAGTAACCTAACCAAGTGTACAATAGCACAGTAGTTTGGTATCTATTGAGAACTAGTGTTAAAAGCTGTACTATAGTTTTCCAATTCAAAGAGAAAGTACACTTTCAAACATTTTCAGTTAGAAATTTGCTATTCCACTGTCTGAAATATTTTAATTATAACTTTTAGTTTAGAGGTTTACTTAATTATTTTGGAATTCACACTCTTTTTTTATGCATGTTCACCCATAAAGCTCAAGTGCACAGTAAATGAGGTACCATACAGTATGATAGGTTTATATTTCGTTCAACACTTTCTGTCCGTCTTTTTGTTTAATTTCTAACTTCCTTGTTTTGAGTTTCGGTAATTCTATATTAATTTTTTTAAACTGTTGTTTCACTTTTTATCTAGGTTTTACCTTGTGTCTGAGTGCTCTTACATTGTGCAGTACAGGAGTTGGGACAGCATTTGTTGTGTTTTACTCCTTAATCTAGAGCTTGGCTTATTGACAATGCTACAGCATTTGTTTAGTTGTGTTTTTCTCGTTATCTAGGTCTTGACTTGTCGAAAGAACTGTACAACATTTGTTGTGTTTTTCACTCCTTGTCTTCTAGGTCTCGACTGAATCAACATTACACATGTTTCACTTATTGTCTAGGTCTTGGCTTATTGACAGAACACTTCAACATTTGTTGCGTTCACTCTTATGTTTTGACTTTTTTCTTTTTAAATACAGTACCATATTTATAAAGGGTGACCCTTCTAGATTGTCTCAGAGCCCAACCACACTTATATCGGCCCTTGGGCTGCCTTTAATATGGCCAACTCTAAAAGACCGTTTCCTTTCGGTTAGTATTTTATTTGTAGACTTTCGCACTCCCTTCTTTGTGTTCAGTGGCAGCGCCAGGATTTCCCTGAAGAGGGGGCTCAATGTCCCTGACGGGAGGGCTGATGTCCCCGACGAGAAAAAAGTGGGCGTGGTCGGGTGTCACTAAAAACCTTTTGAAGGTGGTCCAGGGGACATAGCCCTGCCTAGCCGCCATAGGATTTGAACCTAGGACTGTGGAACTGGAAACCTGGTACCATCCAAATTACCAAGGTCCACTAGAGAGTAGTAGTAACTGATTGACAACAGAGTGCTACCATTTGTTTTGTTTCATGACCTATTTATGTTTTGCCTTATTTACTGAGTGCAACAATACAACATTCAGAATGGAGAGCTGTATTGGGTCCAGGATTTGAGTCTTGTAGTGGTCAAGGGACAGATGTTTTTTCCTCAACTTGACCAAAAACAACTAATAACAAGATTTATTTCATGTCTAGCATCGTATGTTTGTTGTTTTGAAGGAATTTCCACTTAATACAGTACCTTAATAAGAGATAGTGATGAAACTATTGCCTAATAAATACTTGATGATTTTTTTAAATAAAAGAAAATATAGTTGTAATAACTATGAACATTTTTTTTTGGTTTTATTCATTATTATTTTATATATTTTTACAGATTACTGTTGTTACCACCATATGTCATCATTAATGTATGATGACATGGTGTTAGTTTTGTCTGTATGACTGGGTGCAATCAATAGACTAGATCCCCTGGAATGGGTGTGGTATTGTAGTGATGATTAGCTCTTTGTCCATGTGTATTGAATTATTAAAATCTGGTTATCAGAATCCTGATTCCTTATATTAGGTGAAGGTCAGTAACTTGGAACTATAGAGAAGAGCTTCATGAATGGTATTCTATGCTGTTCTGTAGTTTTGTTTTCTGTGATCTTCAAATTGGAAATCATCATTGGAAAGTTCTCTAGAACACTTCATTTATGGTTTCATCAATAAAATATTATAATGTTTTATTACTTTTTGAAGTTTCATATAGTTTTAGGCCTTCAAGTGTCCCATTGTCTAAATATTAATAGTTTTATAAATAAAGATATAGGGCTTACAATAGGCTTATTGTGTTTTTGGAATTGATTTCTAAAAACCCAAATAATGTTTATGATTTTTGTGATCAAGTACATGTACAGTATGGTAAGTTGTTTTTTCCCAGTATAATAGTTAGTCTTGTATAGAATTTAATGTAATTATTATTTTATTACATGAGGTTCTTTTAGCTTTGTTATTAAACATAGTGCCAATTAAATAAGTACCGTATTACAAATGTTTTTGGCAGTACAATCATTCAAGCATGGACATTTAAGGGAGGAAATTAAATAGGCAAATTAATCTCAAATTTAAAATATTATTCTTATCGCATGTGATACAGAAGTTAAATAAGAGGTTAAAGTTAGGAAAAGGCTGCAAACATGACTAAAAAATGTCAAAAACCACAATAGTTAAGGTAATCAAGTTGTGGTAAGAGAAGGGGATGTGTATGAAGAATCATGTTTTGAGCAAAGCAGGACAAGTTAACTAAAGGAAGAAGATTGCTTAATGTATTCTGTCTATTACTTAATGTGTATGTGATGGCTAATAATAAATTAATAAAACCAGAAAGAAGCATACAGGTTAGTACTAGGCCTATAACATTATCTGGTTTTGAAATAAGATGTTAAAGTGCACAGTGAATTATTAATTTATTAAAATTTGCGAAATATTTTGATAATATCAATATTTTCAGACTTAGCGGTATTTAAACACACTGTGTCCAATGAAAAAGGCCATGGTACCAAAAGCCTGTCCATATACTTTATAAAGCATAACATCAGTACAAGCTTGTCTAAATATTTCAACAGGGAAGTGGGCAAAATATCAGTTGTTTCCTTCAATATTGGAGAAAGAACTCATATTCACGGTAGATTCCTCACACCCTGAATAATTACAAGCTTACAGGATGCTAAGTAATCACCTTAGCAGCTTAGCGGTTAAAGCCGAGTGGGACATAGGTTGTGTGTTGACTCAAAAACAAGCGAAGAAAGTACTAAATGCAGTAAGGAAATACTGTATGTGACACATTCTGGGTGGGGAAGGCAAACTTTTTTTGGTAGCAGCCTGGTGGGCTAATACTAGACAACTATGTTTCATAAGATTTTTGACATAAAGGGAAAGTAGCTTGCTAATTTTTTATTACACCACCGGATCACATGACGAGGCTAGCCCAGAGTGGTTTTTACTGGATATTGTTTGCCAGGAAGTACTAAATCGAGTCCTGGAGGGGGATAATGGGGGAAAGTAAAGGCAATTGACACTTTAAATAATACAATTTAGTCAAATATATTACTGTAATTAATATTTTTAAAAATATATATTACAAAAAATCATTCGTGAAACTGTCAATATTGTCCTAATCAAAAGTGGCAACCATGTTAAATTTCGGAGTCAAAAGGACATGTTCTCAGAAGATTAGGCCTACTCCCTAATGTTTAAAGCTATTAATACATAGGTCCATGTTTAAAGTAAGTACAGATAGTTCAGTATACATTTACTATATAAGGTAAATTACGTTCAGAAATGTGATTAAATTGGTTACTGTAAGATTGATTAAAATAAAGAATTTATTTATACTTTAGGGAATATGTAAGGCAAGTATTACACATGGAATTAATTTAGAATTTAGCTTATTCATTGCTTACTTTAGGAAGCTTTGTACCATCCCTTTCATAGTCCAGCTTCCTTCACACAACCCATTCCGTGTGTTCTCCTTTGTTCATTTATAAACTGATTCCAACTGTAAATAGAGTTTACAGTATGTGATGTGTTGTGTGTAAGAGAGTGAGTTAGATAAATCTATTTTATTCCTCCTTGTTGAAATGATTGGCATTGCTGCAGTACGTAGATAATCATAAATTAAGAGTCTGAGTCACTATCTTGGCTCCAAAATACTTTTGAAGCAAACTTTTGCAAGTTTTAATCGTTAGCTAAATCTAAACTGAATTCTATTCTCAAAAAACATGTTTGCATCCAGTCCACTGTGTTGGCTGGCGTGAAATGTACAGCATTTACTTATTTTTTCAAATCGCTTTTGGGGATTTTTGTTTTTTAAACATCTTTTTCCTCAATTTTCTAAAGGCATTATAATGTAATTGTAAAGAAATGCTCTTTAAATGAATCTAGAATTTAAGTTTTAGTAATTAACAATGTGTTTACATCTAGTGCTAATATTATAATACTAAAAAACATCCTAAATTCATTTACCTTTCTAATTTCATATTTCACAAAATACAGTACAAGAAATATAACTTGGTTAACTGCCAATATTATAATGTTTCGTTACCTTTGAAATGTTTCAAACCTCCCCTCCCCCCCACCCTTCAAAGGAAAAGTGGGGGGGGGGGTTTGGAGTCCAATTTTCCTGACAAGAACTTAAGTGGGTGTGGTTCGGCATCACTCATCATAATATCTCCTTAACCCTTAACTGACAATTTGGGGATTTCAAAGGCTTCGATCCATTTAAGAGTCTACTAATATGTAAATATTGGGGGAGGGAGAGGGATAATACCAACATAAAACAAGTTGTTTTTATTTACAAAGCCATCACCACATAAATGCATCCTTGGTACTCACAGACACTTAGTGCTTAAGCACGGGTTCCCATATTGTGAGTTTAAGTCTATTTGTATAGTACAGTATGTATTGTATTGCATTTTATTGTATAAGGATGTTTGTATCTGCATGATTCTTTAGGTGTTTGATGATATACAATTAAAAAATGTAACTGCCCAAACAAAAGATAAGGAAGTGAATAAGCCTACTATAATATGGTAATGTGAATTTATGGCTATTCAATATCTTTTACCTGATTAAACATAGATTTTTATTATACTATACCTACAGAGAATGGATTTGGAATTTATATTGTATGATGTGTACAGTACTGATAATTCCCCAGAAAAATTTCTTCCAGAAGAAAATAACAATAATAATGGTCTAATGTTTAGAGAGATGCTATCTTAGGATACTTTTCAGTGCTTTGTCTCTGTCAGAAGTTTTTGATCCCTAAAAAATGAAGAGTTCAAAGTTCAAATTATAAGGGGTTTTCCACATTTCATAAACAAGTTTTACTATATTCATTGAAGACACGATTTTGTGGCAGTGGCCCACGACAGGGCATTCACAGGATGTCATGTACAGTACACAGTGTACTTGGGAGTCCCAAGTTGTGGAAGTCTAATTCCTGGAGGTTCTTTTATGCAGGTCAGAGGTTAACAGAGGTTTGTGAAGCATGTATAGCTAAAACATGTGTACAAACTTATAACCATATTTTAATAAAAACAAAGAAGCTTGGGCAGGTTTAGTTTGCTGTTAATATCTTATTGCCTCACAGAATGTTTGATAAATAATATTACTGCCTTTATTGTTTGCATAGAATTGGGGAAATTTAGCCTAGCCTAAGCCCTAGTTTTGAACATATCATACCTGTCAACCTTGAGAAATTTCAAGGAGCAAGATTGGATGACACATAATGAGTGCCAAAGGCACTAACAGTGGCTGGGGGCCGGGGCCGCCCAAGGTTCCCAGTTGGGGTCCAGGGGGCAAAGGCCGCTGGATGCTTTGGCTTAAATGGCATACCGTATCTACTTGATGTTAGTGAGTTTATAATGATCTCAAATATAGTAGTTATTGAAATCATGGAGGTAGAATGTTATGATGATGGATGTTAGTTATGGTAAAATTCATTACAAATTGAAAAAGAAACAAAATTTACTAAACATTTTAGGATAAGCGTAAGTTTTGCCGGTGTTTGCGTAAGACCGTAAGATTTGATTGGAATGTGTAAGACTTAAGGCCATTGCGTACAGGTTGACAGGTCTGGAACATTTGTTAAAATCTTGGAGAAATCCAAATTCTATGGGGAAATGTGGAGTTTCCTGAAGACAGGGAGATCAAATTCCTGGAGACTCCCAGGGAAATCCTGGGGTCTAATAACCCTGGGGCTCACTCTTAATTATTTCTATAAGGGTGGGTGCCGCATTTACGGGGGTATTTTTGAGGACTCAGTAGCACAAGTGTGGGAATTTATGGAAGAGTTTCAGCATGTATATGGTATATTTGCGAGGACTTTGTGGTAAATACCAGGTAAAATTGGTAGTTAAAGTCCCTGCCCCATCCCGTATCATCAAAGCAGTATAATTTTTCACAATAGCGAAGTTTTTTTGTGCCAAACCTACAGTAGAGATTGCGAACGGACATAACTACGGTCTTATTCGCCATTGGGAACTAGAACAAGTTTAATTTGTTAGGTTACATGGCCATAATAGTAGTTCAACCGATACTGGATTTCAGTAAATGGTAGTTCAAGTCCCTAATAATTTTCAGTTGAATACTGTAGGTAGCGCAAGTGTCTCATGTCTTGGAGTGGCTGCTGCTTTATTGAAAGCAAGACTGAAACTAGGCTAATATTTATAAAAAGACAATGTAGTTGACTAGGTGTAGATAATAACATTTTAGACAAATGGTTGGGTGAGCAAGTATCAGTTTTATAGTAATGGCTTAGGCCTAGAATATTTTTACGTCACGATAGTAATGGAATTATTAATTGAATAATATATAAATATGCTCGCTAAGTATTTTATTATATTAAATTTGAATAAACTTAAGTAAAATGAGTGTTGAAACCCACACGGTCGAAAATTTAACACAGTTTATATATGCCCATCTAAGCAAGAAATGGGAATTTCCCTAAGTAATACTACTGTAGTTATTGTTTTGTTATGAGTTAGCAGGAAAAATACAAGTATTTCCAGTTGTGTGTTGTTTAATTAAATTGGCTGCTAAAGTTGAAATTTCTTAATTCTGGTATTTGTAAATAATGTCAATGTTTAAAAATAAATAAAAAATTTAATGTGAACCAGCGGCGTAGCTGGGTGATGACAGGCCCCTGTGCAAGATTAATTATCGGGCCCTTTGGCATGAAATGTCAACCAAGGCCCATAGCCTAAGTTACGGTTGAGGGCTTGGCGTCATTGTCATATATTTTCGATGCACAACAATTTCAGACAACAGTGTCTAAGATTTATAATATCTCAAAAAAGTGATATAAAAAACCCACAAAATATCTGCTCAAACATTTATTTACTTTTATTATATTCTGTCGGTTTAAAAAATTAGAAATATAAAAAAAAATCAAAATATAAAATATAAATCAAATGATTAAATATACAAACAAAAAGAATGCAAATAAAATAAAAACAAATAACTAATTCAAAAGTGAATCTCCCATCTTGTGCTATATACACCATAGTTTCTTAAAGTGTGAACAACCTTGTATCCTGGTACTAGATGAACTTGTTAAGTGCAGTAGTATGGTAATTGCTGTCACTTGTATATTCTCCTTTTCCTTTCCAAGCCCCCGGAAGCTCCAATGTTTTACCCGTAGCTTTAAACGAGCGGCACTTGATTAATCGATTCTTCTGCTTTTTCCCGTTTTCTTTGTAAGTTTTCCTCGTAGAATTAGGATATTATTTCATGATTATTTTTCCATTTGTTCATGTAAAGTGCACAGAGGCAGCTTTATTGTATTATGCGCTATATAAAACTTAGTCTTATATATTGCATCTTTTATATATTATACACAATTGAAATGAACACAATAATCAATAATTATCTCATCTAAAGTGATTATTATTGGGGGCTCGCTGACTATATTATTTATTTCTTTTGAAAATTAAGTAGGAAACATTTATTTTATAATTATCAAAAACTATTGAATAGGCCCCTAATACTCCCAGGTCATAGTACTTTCCACTGGCTGCACTGCCCATACCTACGCCAATGATGTGAACAGTTTGGAGATTAAAAATAGGTGCGCGACTTTATACACAAAAAATCATAATATTTCGTATCCTATTTAGGGGTGCGGCTTACACATCGGAATATACGGTACATGTGAATACAATTTTATTTAAATGCTTGATTCATGATTTCATAAATACAGTGTCATGATATAATGCTAAATACTTATAATTTAAAAATCAAGATTTCTAAGTACTTGTAATGAATATAGTCTTCTGATGTTTCAAATACAGTATTTGCTCATTAGTCCTTTTGGTGTTATTGTCATTACATTGTTGCTTTGTAACTTTCAATTTTAGGATGAAACCTCACCTTATCTAGCTCGCTGGTAACATTTTGTTTTCTTTATGTAATGAATCTTTTCGCTACGCTCAGCTGTTTAGATTGTTGCTATGGCCTCACAAAGTAATATCTTACAGTAAACAAACGTGTGTTTGGGGGACAACACTTGTGTCTGTAGGACATGCACGTTTTCCAGGTCCTGTTCTGACTGATCAGTTAGTTTAAATGACATTCAGCATTGTACTGTTGATAATCTTATGAAACTGAATAAAACAAAACAAAGCAATTAAACAAAATGTCTTTAAAGACTTTAAATACTTAAAGTCAGTCTTTTGGAGTTTAGGTTGCTAATACTGAGAAATAGTATAGATAAAATTCCTGTAATCCAAATCAATTTTACTTTATTATCCAATCTGCATGTTTAATGTTAAAATTAATCAAAATATTTTTAAATGCAAAAAAAATATAATAATATTATTCATTTAACCATAGGTCAGATGAATAAGATCAAAGATTATAATGAAAACTTTCCTATCATCCTTGGCAAAAGCTGAATTAAAATAGAAGTATGATCATAATCTAATATTTCTAACTGTATAAAGTTAGGTGAAAAATGTGGAATCTATGTACTGCTACAAACCAGTTAATAAATGTGTTTATTGATTTATATTGATTTTAAGTGTGAAGTTAACATTGTTTGTGAAAGACATAATCGGTTGTTAAATGGAGCATGCAGTGGGCTTTATTAATGTAGCTTTGTAACCAGACTACAAGGTGTTAATTGTGTGCTATACAATAACAACTGTTGTATTTCTCAGCTTTGTTGTAGTGAAATTCATACTGTATCAATTATGTCAAGATATAATTTACATGATCAAAACAATAAATGAATTTAAAGAACTAAAAAAGAAAACAAGATAAAGATAGACAGCTTTTTTGGATATTCCTAAAATATAGTATAAAGCCATTATTCGATTGATTTCAATTAAAATTGATCAGATTGATAATAAATCTGCTATTTCTTTCCTCCATTATCTTATCTTAAACTTGTGAACTTCAGTAGGCCCCAACTTTATATATTTTTTTTTTACTGTGAAGCTTGTTAATTTGTCTACCAGTCAATGTAAGTGTTTTCAAAGAATATCCAGCATGCATCTGTGAAATGCTAAATCTTTAAATTTTATTATTTATGCTTGAGGTTGAAACAGGCATTTTCCTCACAAGAATACTTAAAATTTAAATTGGGTTATAACATAGATGGATAATCCAGTCTTTTAATAACCTTTGACTTTTTTACACCTTATAGCTATATATTCGAAATAATATTATAACAATAATAATTAGAGTAGATTATCACTGGTTGTTTTTGCTTACTTCATCTTGAAAATGTTTTTTAATTTTTGGGAACTGTGTTTCCTCAAAGATAAAATAAGAACTGTATTTTACAGATAAAACTTCAATTATAGTCCTTTGTACAGTAGTAGTAAAACATGATTTCATGTTTTTGAAATGGTAAAAGATTCTTACCTACAGGTTATATATTGTATATTGCAACTGCTTCCTGGTTCAGGAAATTTACAAGGAAGAATGTGCTACATGAATGGGATGTGGGAATTGCAAGGAAATGAATGATGATGTGGTATGAGAATTAGAAACAATGTGGCATGAGGTTGGATGAGAATGTTGAATGAAAAATAATGTGGCATGAGATTGGATGAGAATGTTGTATGAAAAACAATGTGGCATGAGGTTGGATGAGAATGTTGAATGAAAAATAATGTGGCATGAGATTGGATGAGAATGTTGTATGAAAAACAATGTGGCATGAGATTGGATAAGAATGTTGTATGAAAGTGTATACATGAGATGAGAAGTCTGAGAATGAAAACACTGTGGCATGCGATTAGATAAAATATAATATGACAGTAAGAAATCATCTGGCATGAGATTGGATGAGAAGGTTGTAGGAGAAATAATGTGGCATGAGATTGGATGAGAATGTTGTATGAAAAACAATGTGGCATGAGATTGGATAAGAATGTTGTATGAAAATGTATACATGAGATAAGATGTATGAGAATAAAAACATTGTGGCATGCGATTAGATAAAATATAATATGACAGTAAGAAATCATCTGGCATGAAATTGGATGAGAAGGTTGTAGGAGAAATAATGTGGCATGAGATTGGGTAAGAATTTGAGATAATATATGTGATTGGATGAAAATGTGGTATATGAATGAATGCAAGTATGAGAATGAGGAACAGTGTGGCATGAGATTAGATGAGCATTGGTATGACAGCAAGAAATCATGTGGCATGAGATTTGATGAGATTTGGTAAGACAGTGATAAACAATTTGGCATCAGATTTGATGAGAATTTGGTACTGTATGGCAATGAGAAACAGTGTGGCATAAAATTGGATGATACTGTCCAAGAAACAATAATTGCTTAGGAGTAGCATCATCCATAAAATGCTGAGTAGCATACAGGATCTACTTATAATGTACTACAGAATAGCAACATTCATATTACACATTTTGTAGCATTATATTTAGTAGCATTAATGCTTGTACGTTATTATATTTGCCAACATCATAGTTAGCGCAATACATTTTCTTCAATAATATAGTTTTGAAAATAAGAGATAACAATTTAGGTTGTGTTAAAAAAGTTTATAAATCTCCCAAATTCCAAGCATTATTATGTAGCCAGATTAATACTTAAACATGAATTAACAGGTTATATGAAATGGATCTGTCAAGAGAAAGCCATTGATATGCTTAAGTGACCTTTGATAACCAGGAACACACACTAGACTGCCAATTGTCAGGACTGCAAGTTAGCGGTTAGTTAGCAACTGCCTCATAGCAGGCCACAGAACATGTCAATGATTCTGCTGCCAAAATATTTCATACTTCAACTAGGCCTACCTTTATGAGTACAGTACAACATTTTACTCAAAATAAATCTGGACTCAGTCAAGTCGAGGCTAGATAATTACTGTATGCTATGTATTGTTCTGACAAACTAATCACTCCTAACCTTTTATAGCCATGTTCTCACGATCACTCCTATCGGATGCAAGTTAATGAGAAATCCAGTCAAGGCTGCATCAAATTTTATCGTATGTCTACACGAGAGTTATAGCGGATAGTTATAGCGCTTATACACTAATATATAAATGTTGAAGATTAAAATTATTTCTATTGATCTCATGATGATGTTTCAATAAAAGACGACAAAACAGAAATTACATTAGGCGAAGGCCTGCCTGGGCTAGGCCTGCTTTGAATTGGGTGGGCAGTAGGCCATCCCAACTATCGACAAATAAAAGGCAAAATATGTTTAACATCCAATGTTTTCATCTTCACTTGGTAGAACATTCCAAAAAAAGCGAAATAAAACACTCTAATTTTTTTTTTTTTCACCTAACCTAAGCCTACCTATTAACATTTAGGAGATTTTCGGCAGCATTTAACCTGAGCCTCCAAATGTAATATGCGGGTATGAACGTTGTTCATGGTTGTTCTTGCTAGAATGTGTGAATTGCAATGGCTAAAGATAAGGTTACTGTATTAGCTGTAATTTCAAAATCATGTATGTACAGTATCTCACCAGCGTTCACCGTATCTCGTTCAGTCGTATCTTTAGACACAGCAAACGAACTACCACGCTACTTTGCTGATTTCCCAAAAAAAGATGAAAATTGAATGAAAATTTATATGAAGTTTACCACGAACGGTAATAATATAAATTTGTCCTGTAATGTTTTATTTGGATTATTTTGACAATTATAAAGTTAAAAAGGTAATTATAAAGATGCTTTGGTTGATATTATGAACCAACTAGGTCTAGAATTGCCTCGAAAACGAGACCGTGTTCAAGCTACTGATGTTATTGCAATCAACATGTGGCAAGTCAATTAACAGAAAGTTCTGTCGGATGAGAGCCTTGCCAATCCGGTCATTTGTCAGTGTTAGCTTTCGGGGTGAAGCGCTTGTTTTGTATCAGGTGACCCCGTTCATACAGTCGGTGTCAGCCTTATAACAAGCGCTTGTTTGATAACTACGATATCACCGGTGTAACTTTGTCGGAACAAGGCTTATGTATGTTTAACTTTGACACCGTGTTATTAAACAATAATGAGGTGTTGCGACAATATCCATTGATCCACTCCATAAACAGAAAGGCTTTATTCAACATCATTCTCACTGTCTTCTCGCAACACGTTTAGCCTTACAACTTTTGTGTTGATGTATTTTTTAGAAATAAATAAAATAGTAATATTGACCATAATTAGTTTTAAAAAAGCATCTTTTTAATATTTAATTTGTCTTTTTTCATTTATTACATTTTTGTGTGTAATAACGCTCTGAGAGATTATTATTGGGTGCTACATTAAAACCTATATTGTTGTTGTTGTTGTTGTTGTTGTTGTTGTTGTTGTTGTTGTTGTTGTTGTTGTTGTTACTGTTGTTACTGTTGTTGCTGTTGTTATGTGCAGCACTTGAGCCATGTGCTTATTGTTTCCCTCTTGTTTCAGACAATGATGTACCCCCAGCAATACCAGAAAGGGATGTCATTGTCAACGAAGAGGCAGAAAAAACAAGGGGAGAATTTACGTCAAGTCTACGCAAAATCAGTGATGTAAGTATTATGGCATGAAAGAACAAAAATTATTCATTTGCATTATTTGATACGCAATATAGTAAAACATTACATAAAATGCTGAAAATACATGTGACAAAGTTCAAACTCATGCAAAAAATAGATACTTAAAATTTGTTAATCTTTTTTAATCATAAGATCAGGTCAAATTATCGCCCATTCTTACTTTTCAAAATAAATTTGATACTTTTGTTTATTTAATTATTTTTTTATTGGGAGTAGCTGCTTTTTTATTGGGAATAGCTGCCTAATTTGATAGTGTGTAATTTTTTCATTATTTTTTTCTTTTCAAATGTTCAATAGACAGATAGAATGTTGCATAATAGTTGTAGGTACAATATCAAACAATGTCAAGCATTGTTGAAAATGGTTTGAGCTGTGTATTTCATCCTGAATTGTTTTTTTTTCTATTTATAGTAACTTGTGTTTTGTTTTATCACACAATATAGTACTTATGACCTCTATCCATTACTGCAATAAGTCCAAGGGGAAACTTAAATGTAGGTTATGAAACTTCAGTAAATACGAGTAACTATTTAAAGAACATCAGGTAAAAAACACAGACATCTGAATTTAGGAGCTTACAAGGGTGTCTTATGGGAGGCAAATATGATGGCTATGCCCCTGTTGCCTAAACTTTCAGCATTAACTTAGATTTGACTCATTCGCGCAAGTATTTTACAGCCACCTGTAAGTGTGCGTATCTTAATTTCCTTGCCATTTAAATACAACCAGGTGTCCTTTATCACCTGCTGCTACTACTTGCAGTCTCAAACTAGAACAGTGTGAATTTATTTTGACATTTTTAGTGGAGGTAGTAACATAATTTTTGGAGCCTTCCACTGACAGATGAAGTCAGTTTTGAAATGTTTTACCATAGTGTGATGTGAGGTCTGCCAAAACCAATCTGGAAACCAATATGTAAGATACACATGCAACTGTACTCAAGCATATGTTCATTTTGTATTTAGATGAGCTCACATATGAGCTATGATTCAGATCAGGTCTTGCTAGGAAATTAGGTCATCGTGGGTTAGAATAGCAATGGATGGGATCTACAGTAGTGAGAGAGATACTGCTTTAATTATGCAACTGCACTATCTGGTGAAATCTGAAAAATGCACTTCAAAATTTCAGTTAAAATTAGAATTGTTTCAAATGTGAAACATACTGAATCAAAACAATTCATTTTTTACTTTAACCTTTTTATTACAAAAATATTTAAGTTGATTACCAGCTTATTTAAGAGCCTATGCAATGAATAACAACATTATAAGGGATTGACAAGGAAAATATTTCTGTATACTAATTTTCAACTGAGAAAGCTAATGACTTGAGATATTGATTTTTTATTAGCTCCATTGGCTTAACGAGTTGTGGAACCTGGGTGATGAAAACATGGTGGGGCCCATGAAAGTTCAGTGAAGTTTTCGCTGACCTAAGAACATAATGAATATTAAGGCAATGTCAGTATCGTTAAAGAATATAATAATATTGTGTGACTATAAGTCATAGAATCAACTTATATTTTCACACATTCCAGGGCAACTGTGGTCTGGTGGTTGGGGGTGATATTGTCCCTCCATCTCTAAAATTGACTTTCTGAACCTCTGTTTTGAATTTCTGGATCTGCCACTGGGAGGGATGACACAAAAGTATGTTTGTACTCATTTGAAAATAACACCTAAATTAATGAAGTTAATATATATAAAGATATGTTTGCTATAGTGTGGAAACTTACTCCCAATGTTTTGTGTTGTTTAGTGTGGATGGTATTGGGGACCCATGAGCTGGGATGATGCAGAGTCACGGCTTGAGAACACTCCAGATGGATCATTCCTTGTAAGAGACAGTTCTGATGATCGGCATATCCTCAGTCTTAGTTTCCGTGCACAAGGCACAACCCATCACACAAGAATAGAACACCACAACGGTGAGTCCCATCTACAACTCATTGGCTTTTCTGTGACAACGGGAAAGCTATTGTTTCTGTTCTGTTTTTTTTCCGTTTCTTGTGTGTTGTTTTCATGAACATTTTAAAAATGTACTTTTACTTTATAATTTTAACATCAGTTCTTCTCATTATGTCAATGAGGAAGAGTCCAGTTCGGGCATAGTAAGTCTAGTTATCACTTGTTTTTATAGCTAATTAATAACAGTCATGAAAACAAAATGGAACTACTGCAACATTTTAAATATGTACAGTAATTGTCACTATGCGAATCCAACACTATCCATCATTTTATATCAAAGCAATTTCATTTTGGTTGTCATTTGGAAACATTAAATACTGATTGATGGTCCATTTTATTTGCAGGTAAATTTAGTTTCTGGTCG
This sequence comes from Anneissia japonica, assembly GCF_011630105.1. Classification (NCBI taxonomy): domain Eukaryota; kingdom Metazoa; phylum Echinodermata; class Crinoidea; order Comatulida; family Comatulidae; genus Anneissia; species Anneissia japonica. Next base: position 5,670,899 of record NW_022704992.1, on the reverse strand, counting down.
CAGCCGACTTCTCACGGTAGTGCATCCATTGTGGAGTTCATTGAAGAAGCCATGCAACATTCCCGTAATGGACGTTACCTATATTTTCTCCGTCCACGGCTTCCTGGATTTCCCCCAGCGCCAGTACAGCTTCTTTACCAGATCTCACGATTCCAGAAAGCACGTTCCTTGCAGCACATGTGTCGGTTTGTGATAAGGAAACATGCAAGACTTGATCACATAGACTTACTGCCACTACCAAAGCGTCTTAAAGAGTATCTGAAAGAAGGGCAATACTACACACCAGATGATATCCTCAAAGATATTTAACAAAGCCACACGTCACATTTTGTGTACATATATGCCTTATTTATTCTGCAAGCACTCTTTTTTGCTTATAATAAAAAAAAAGTCAACATCGATTGACATTGATTTCAAATGCGGTTATTTACTTCTAAAAATGATTTTTTTTTTTTATTCAAAAATTATGTCAAAAAACACATTTGTACATTTGGGTTTCTGGTAGCTTGGAGCCTTTTTTAAAAATATGAATCTGAAAGTGGAAAATTAAATTGAGAGTAAATAATTAATGTAACGAAGCTGTTGTTATAAATGTTTGGCAACTTGATCAATAGCAGTGGAACTTTTTTAAATCTGTTACTTTAGAGTAAAATGTACAGAAAACAAATCTTTACTCACATATATTAACCTAAAACCAAATAAAAAATTCTTTAAGTAATTGATAATATATATATATATATATTATATTCCTGTGATTTGAAAATCTCAGATTGCTTATAATTAAAAAATTTAAATTCAAACCACAAATATAGATTATTAAAATGTTTGGAAAAGGTGTAGGCTATGGTGGCTTAAGTTTGAACTTATATTTATAGGTAAGAAATTTAAATTATTTACACTAATGCTTATAAAATCTTGTATACTGTAAGTGTTATGATGGCTGGTTAGAGTGTGATTTGAACTCCTTGTTTGTCACAATGTATAGGCCTATTATGTATATATTTCATAGTTTACTTTGTTAAAAAATGGTCAAAATGGTAAGGCTTTGCACACTCTGCGTCGTATGATCGTCGCCGATAAAACCATCTTCGTTCTTCATAGCGCTTGATGACGCAACAATGTTTGCTGATTGTCGATGTCAGACTGAGAGGATTTTTATTTAAAAAGATCTGTTGAGCGAGACTCATTGGACGTATTTGACTGGTCGTTCTTCATTAAACCACGCCCACTTGCGCAGTGGTAAGATCCTACTTAACGAAGACAACCAGTCGAATAGAAAACTGGCAAATACTTGACAAAACAAAATGGCTTTATAGTTACCGCGATACGGAGGTATTATTGAGATCACTCAGAAAAGCTCAGCACACGCAAAGCTATGCAAATGAGCATGATCCAAAAGTGGGGAACACATTAGTTTGTCGCGTCAAAGGGATCTGTTGCCGAGTGATCTCCTAAATAATACCTCAGTGGCGTAATGGAGGTTGCTTCGGATTGTGGCAGTACAGGTTTTTCGTTAAAAAGTGTTTTCATCCAGTTTTTGAAGTCTGTTAGCCTACAGTTATTTTTTGACTTGGGTAAATATTATAATTTTTATTTTCTGAAATTTAAATGTTGTTGCTAAACTGACCAATTGGCCATGTTTGTCTTGGTCGCATGGATAAATTAACGCTGATTAACACACTCTTGGTTTACGTTAATTTTCGTTGTCAACTAAGTCTATTTTATGACCCAGTCAAATGAAAATAATACTCAACAAAAAAATGAACCAGTCAAATAAGCCCATTGCTTTGCTTTCTCTGTGGAATCGTGTCGGGCTGCGACCATCGGTGCAGTGTGTAGCTGCCTTTACCTGTGGCATTTTTCTGATATACACTTTCAGCATTTGCTTACATTTTAAATAACAATTAAATAATATTATGGAGCTACAGGAAACATGACAGATTTATTTTATTTAATCTATTATGCTAGTTTTTAATTCAGTTTGTTTTATAATGTTTATATATTGTTGTGTTGGTTTATATATAATTCTAGAACTAAGTATGTAAATCTATGTGCTGTAATGTTTTATCATTATTCATTATTGTTATATAATGTTTATATTTCTATAATGTTATATTATGTACATATTATGTTATTTGTAATGTTTATATCATTATTCAGACATATAATATATTCATATCTATCAATATGTTTCAACTACCAGCTATTATTAATATACACACAATATATATAATACGCACAATAAGATGTGTATAAGAGACAGGTCTTAGTTTCCGTGCAATAGTATATTTCAAGTGATATATGTAATCAAAAAAACACCCCATTTAAAACCATGATTTGACATCACAATGCTTCATAATGCTAAACAAATCTTTGTCGATGTAAGTAAAATTCAGAAAATAGTAATTTTTAATTATGGGAACAGGAACACAATATTGTCTAGATGACGCTTACTGTAGCTTAACTTATATCCATTCAATCTTGCAAGTATCATTTGGAATGGAATATATTTAAAAACATGTTGTAGGTTCTTTAATAAGAGATAATAAGATTTAATAGTTATATCCGCAAGGCTTTTTGCAACTGCTCTACAATGACTACACATAATACTATTAGTGATAGAAAGACCTGGAATTTTTGAATAAGGTTGCAACTTGGTAATTCGCACAAATAGTACTATAAATACATCTTGGTTCTCACTTTACACAACCAATGTACTTTTGAAGGTAGAAGTTACTGTAAAGTTGGTTGTGTATATAAAAAGCAAAGATTTATGAAGGTACAATCATCCGTCCCCTCCCCAACTTGTGTGATTGATGTGGGCCAAATTCAGACATGAGCTGGTCTCACACATTACGATTTTGCTTACGATAAGCTGCGCTATGACACTTAGGACTACTTAGGAATTTTTTTAATATGTTCAAAATTCTATGATATCTTCCTTATGACTATCTGTGTCGTGTCACATACATAATACCTCTCACACCTTGCCCCAGCTCCCGTGCACAAGACGATTTTAGACTGAGTATGTCTTAGCGCAGCTTAGAAGCAAAAATTGCAAAAACGTGTGGTCCTTGCTTTATAATAAGAATAGAAGAAATTGATACTAAACATGATCCCCTGTATAAATGAATGAAGAATTTAAACAAATATGTATTTTTCATCTACTGTTCAATATCAATGGTGGCGCCAGCGGGAGGTCATGGCCTGGACTCCCCTTTGTCCAACGACATAGCAAGTTCGTTGTTTCAAAAATAATAATAGGGAGTTTTTGATTTGTGCGACGCGACGTTCGAACGGAATCACTCATGCGTGACCATCCTACCTGGCATCATATGTTCTCTGCATACGCAGATTTGGCCAAATTACGTTCCAGAATCTACTCGACGAGGTGACCTTAACATTCTCGCATGCTCAGATGACTTTTACTGACGTTATTACGTCCTACCGTCATTGTGCAATCGAAAGCTCCCTAATTTGCCTATCCACATAACATTATTTTGATTGCTGAGTTCCCTAATATTGTGGTGTAAAAGCCATACTAAGCCATAAAAACTCTTCCCATGTTAGGTAGGTACCAGGCACTTTTCTTCCAGGGCCAATGCTCAGTCAACCACTTGGTTTGGACCCTTGGTAGATATGTCAGACCCCCCCCCCCCCTTTTCTGCAAATCTCTGGAGCTACCACTGTGCAGAATACAAACATAACATTCAATGTTGTACTTCTTGGTAATGCATTTCACTAAACCACACAATGATTATTGCTAATTATATTAGTATAATGATGATAATGAATTATAATAATAGTTTTAGACATTCAAGTAAAGAAACATTAATCATTCAAAAAATTAAATAACTGTTTCACTGCTAAGTTATTATTATTAATGATAATAATTAATTATATTAGTTTTAGCCATTCAAGTAAAAGAAATCTTAGTTAATCATTAAACAATCAAAAATTAAATAAGTATGTTTCTCTGCTACACTACAGTAGTAGTTATACATGGGCTAGCATGGATGGATGCCAAAGTCTGGTTATTGCACTCTCACAAAATCTTGTAAAGTTCGCTAATAAACTCCATGACTCACACTATGCTCATGCACTCCTTTGGGAGCCTGTATATTAGTCCCCAACTATTTTCAATCTCAACTCTCTGTAAAATGTTCAGTTAAAAAAAATAAACTTCTTGTAATTGTGGATATCTGACGACACAAACTAAATTTTGTCTGGACGTGTAAAAGTTACAGCAGTGAAAATGTACAAGAGTTAAAACGTCCTTTAAATTTGGAGAAAAGGAATTGAAAATGTAGAAAAATTCATCACTTATATATAACAACAGTATATCTAAATGAGATATGATTTTTTTTTCTCTTTACAAATGCATACTCTTTAAAATCTTAAAAAATTAACCTATAAGTTAGCGTTGATGCGGGTTAATAAATACTGTATTATATATATATGAAATCAAGTATAAGAATATTTTTGCTATAGATATGATTACCATACAATGGTTTAATATAATGATTACATGAATTTTCTATTTGCTGCCATTCACAATCTGTTCTCAATACTCTTGGAATATGAAGTGGTATTTAGCCATGTACAGTAGTTATTGCGTTATCCACAGTTAAATTTATGCTTCCAGTAACTACAGCAACTTATTCCTTCATTGAGGTCAGCAAAAGTTCAGAGTGATGCATGTACCAAATAGTTTAAACCATTTCAATAATTGTAAAAAACACAGTGTATATTGATTGCTGTTCATTCTATACACACACCTTATTTAATTTATCTATTTTTTATACTCCAAAATTTGGATTCACAATTTGCACTCCGTGCGGAGGGAAAAAAAATGATGTTTGAGCATTCAATTATGGCTGGTCCATGCACTATCTGCTTTTATTTTTTGTCTTTCATTCTGTAATTATGAAAAAAAATTTACGAGCAAGGAGCTTATGTAAATTAAAGTACTTTTTAGAATTAGATCTGATAATTTTTTTTTTTTTTAAAGATTTTTTAATCTCATTACCTGATTTTGTATGTTAAATATGCTAGAATTAACATTAGGTACTGACAAATATAATATTTATTTGTTTGAAAGTACCCAGGGCGGTATAAAACTTTGATAAAATCGCATTTTGGAAGAGAAATTGTGTTAGAATAACTACAGGTATAACAAAGTTGTAACCTCATTATTGACAATAAATTTAGATTTGTATGTTATACAGGATTTGAACAGAAAAATTCTTGATTTGTTTATATAATTAACTGGTAATATAAATAATTTATGTAGTTATGATTCAGTTTGTATAGTATTGTTTACATGTAATAGCGCGATCTGGCAATGCTAAGACAAACAAGTACTCGGTCACTATTGATATTCTGTATGTACTTTTCATTAGTTACATGAACACAATTTAATCTTTTGTTGATGATCTCCAGTGGCATGTCAATGGAGATGCCCAGCATGTGCACCCCTCCCCACCCGCCTCCACACTGCTGAAAATTTTCTGAGCCAAAAAATTATGCTCACTTAGTTAAAAGTTGCTTCGTAGCACCCCCTCTTACTTGAAATTTTCATCAGCCCCCCCTTCCATTTTAATACTCATCGATATGCCAGTGGCTGCAACAAGGATGTAACAAGAATAACTTACTGATTTATAACATACAAATTGATTACATGTATTTCTGCTCTTTTTAAATACAAATGTACTACATGGAATTCAGTCTACTATCAAAACTTACTTCAAAATTCAATACTGTTTTCTCAGTGTGGCAAAATAAAGACCTTTTTATATATACACAACACTTATTGTACATTTAATGAGTGACTACATGTACATAGAATATACAACTATTAAACATACCATAGTCAAAAAACACAATCCATTCTGGAGTATGTGTGTTTGAAATTTCCAATGGTACAATTACATCATCATACAGATATCATCTGATGATAATGTAATTGTAAAATTGGGAAAGAAATTATCCCCTAAATTGAATTTAGTTATCATTTTATCAAGGAACTTAAGGTCCTTGATTTTACACACATGTTTATGTAAGTCAAAATGTCATTGATCATGCGATAGACATTTAAATTTTGTAGCATCATCATTATTAATAATTGATAATACCGGAAGAGTTACTTAAAATTTGAAGTCAAATACTTGTTCTGATATTAACCACCCATCATTTGTTTTTGTAGTAATACTTGAATGTGTGCATCTTTTCAAAGCATATGGAATACAATTTAATTTAGTTGAATTATGTTTGTATATATGAAGCTCGTGTAAATCACTCCTTTAAACACTGTTTTTACACCTAAACATTTTGCTGCTTAATTTGTAAGAAAATCTATGCAAATAGTGAACAGTTATACCTTGTTTTAACTGGCATTTAGAGTATCACATACATAGCTTAAGCTCCTAGCTCAAATGCTTAGAGTTGGTGTATTTGCAATCAAAAATTTGTGAATATGATATTGATGATAATAAAACATGATTTTACCAATAAAAGTGGATTATGATTTTTTAATGTAGATATGTAAAAATCCTAATACCATTGAGACCTTAAAAAGTTGGGGTGGTCTCGGGGTAGAGGGTAAGCTTTTGTGTTCAAAAATTGAAGATTGTTGGTACTTTGAAATATTGGTCTCGAATTAGAGAGGTCTTACGTTGGAGGGTGAACTGTATTTAAATTGTTTAATTGTTTTCGTTTGAGATTCAGAGTTAGTCATAGACTTATTTGCAAGTGAGTCGCAAAGCTTACTGTGCAAAAAACCACAGAAAAGTAAAGTGGCTATTTTGAAATATTCGTCATGTACTCTAGTTGGGAGAGTTAGTTACTTATGGTATGTGGATCTTCAAATCGAAGGTTTTGGAATCACCTTTCTAAAATATAATACTATAAAAGTATTTGGATTTGCACAGTTTGCTGATTTGGAAGATTTATACGATTACCTTGGCTGATTCAGAGAGGTAGCTACAATAAACAGGAAAGCAAATGGTGACATACTTGGATTTCTGCCAACCTGATAGAGAACTAATGCTAAATATCAGAATCCACCATAACTGCCCATGAGCAATAGATGTATCAGCTCCTTCCCAACTACTTCTTAGACTTAACTTAATCTTGAACTCACAACAATCTTTTTGTTCCTTCTATCAATCCAAAATGATATTCTTGAGGGAAACCAGCCAAATAAATGCAAAATTTATAAACACTAAAAAAAGAATATCTGATGTAGCATTAACATTTGGCCTGTAACTGAAGCTGTCCACACTCTGGCACGGATCCAGTAGGGGACATGCAGGGGCCAGGCCCGGCTCCCACTTTTGGCAAGCAAGAAAAAGGGAAGATAGAAAAGAAAGAAAAAAAAAATTGATCTCCCAAAGCACCTCGGAGGTTATTTTCAGGCGTCTAGAGCACCGAAATTTCGCTGGGCATCCCACAGACCCACTAGGGGGATGTTATCTGGATCGGCCCTACTTTTGGACATCGCTGGATCTGCCCCTGCATGTGCCCGTCTTTTTCCACTAAATTTTAAAATTTCAATGCTTACATTAAAATTTGCGCTACTCACTTATTAGACTTGCCACAAGTCTCTAATTTATTGATTTTTCGTAGTATTAGCAAAATTTCGGAGAGTTTATGTCAAGAAACATTTTGATGCGAATTAGATCCCAGAAATAGTATACTATGAAACGCCATGCAAATAAGTAATATGGAATGCCATTGGTGCCAAAATCAATTTATTTTTAAGCCTTTTCACTGATTAAGACAAATTTTAGGGAATAAATAAATAAATAATTTAAATAAAATTAATTAATCCAAGATAATAAGGCAGAAAAAAGGCTACATGTACACTCTGCAGGTTGAAAACGGCGCCTTGAGCAGCTCTACCAAGAGATGGATACGTGCGCCTAATAAAATGACATTATTATTATTATTATTATTATTATTATTATTATTATTATTATTATTCGAGCATTTATGATATAGTAGATGACAGTTTAGAAGCCTAATATTTAAGGTAAACAATAGAAATAAAAGTGAACATGTTTACTTATGTTTTCAAACTTTATTTCATTTTTTTAAAGCACTACATTTGGAATACAGTACATGGAATAAAGTACTTCTTAATACAATACATATGCTTACAATAATAGTAATTATAATTATTTATAATAGCAATCATAATGAAAACTTTTCCCCTATTTTTGTCAAAAGCTCAGTCAGGTAAATTTGACATACATCTTATGCATGAAAGCACTAACCGCAGAAAACTCGAAATTCGTAGCTGTTATTGGCTTAAAGTGTGTGACATCATTCCTAGAGAGGGTAAAAATGGTTCTGAATACAAAATTTTAACCAATCAGCATGAGACTTGCATGGCAACAAAGCTTAATTTATGAGCTACACTTGACCATTCACCCCAAAGTTAGATGACCTATGTTGCAGTTATGTTATTAAGAAGAAGCAGGAAGTATAACAAAAAAAACGATCACTCAATTTTGCATTAGTTGTAAGAATATATAGATGATTATAAAGCTTAAAACATCTAGTTTTATAATCGGATCACCCCAGATTGCCACAAATTATATAGTCGATTTTGTGAGAAAAAGGAGTCCCATTTTGACTCACTGTGTTCAGGTGCGCAATGAACCGTTAAGCGAGCAGATGACTGAAAGTTTTCATTATGTTATATTAGTTTTTTCTTACAATTACTTTGGTTCTGCAGTAAAACATTTCATTTTAAAACATTCAAAGCATTTAATTACTCATTTAAAATTTCTAAATAACTGTTATGAACTTCCTAGGAGACATAACTAACCTATTTAAGGATCTCAACAAAGAACCTAGAAACAGTATTATCCATGCCTAGGCAAGATTTTTTTATACCTTGTTTAAATAAAGATGATTTTGAATAAAAATTAAATTTCTGCCCAGTTAGCAGACCCATTGCCACGAAAAAATTAATTTTTGTATTTATTTTTATTACGCCCTGCCACTGCCTTGAAATGTTCCAAAAATAAGATCTATATTTCTTCCTTATTTCTATACATTTGCGTTTATCAATCCCATTACTACACTGTCTACATTAACTAAAAAAATGTTTTATTTTCTCCTTCACCTGGATGCATTTGGCAAAACCATTTGCTAAATAAAACAAATTTAAAAAAAAATTTTCCCGAGCTCCTTTGACATCTTTAAAAAAACATACAATCATTAAAAAAGATATAAAAAAGTCTTGCCATATGTTAATTTCAAGGAAAAATATTTTTCAACTACAGACTTTAATAAACAACTCTTGGCCTCAATGAGTTAACTGGATGAAGATATTTCTAAGAAAAATCGCTTGTACTTTAATGACACATTTATACCTCCTATGATTTCACCAATGAGATTTGCTTTCATCAGCAACCAATTTGAATTATGGTGATGAGTAAGAAGCAGGTGGAGGAACTAATTAACAGGCAATCAAATATTATGAATCCCATTCTCATTTTTAAAAAAATACAGCAGATAAAATAATTATCAAATAGCTAAGGATGTATAATAGTATATAATATATATTTTTTCACTGTAATTATATATTAATCTCATCTTTTGACAGTGCATACTCAAATTAAGAGACCATGGACCTTCTATGTTAAGGATCCATATTCAGACCCCAGTAAACTGATTTGCTTCAGTACAATACAGTCAACCATTATTAAGAGACCATGTCTCAGGAATTTAAAAAAAAAATTGATTTCGAGATGGTCTTGATTTGGAGAGAGCAATGTATTTCAATCCTCACAAATTGTTACAGTAATTCCGGGAGTTTGGTGCTTACTTATTCAGGAGTTTTTTTTGGTTGTTAGTTTAAAAATACGTAAATTTTGTTTAAGTGGGAA
>NW_022704992.1:5552540-5660912 GCF_011630105.1 Anneissia japonica | reverse complement strand
ATGTACACCTAAGCAATGCTCTGAATAAAGTGTGTTCTGCTTTTGTTTTTTTAATGTAGATTATAAATGAGACATACTGTAATAGGAAATTTGAGATGATCCCCTTGAGATGATCCCCTGTTTGTAGCTGTCCAATTTACTTGCTTGTAGACAATAGTATTATTTATTTTATAGGCACAGAACACATGCCCCAAGGACTGTCAATAGCGAATATATCATTGTCCTACTTGTAGGTGACAAGCCCCTTACACAACACAAATACATGATGCTCTACACAAAAACTAAATCTCAATATGAGATTTAGGAAGTGGAGTTGTTTTGGTCGTGAGAAAAAATCCTGCAACATTAACAGGAATTAAACCCAGGACCCTGGGATTGGAAGGCAAGCATCTTAATAAAACCAAGATATTCAACTCCACCCATACTTTTAATATTCCATATTTTTTTTCCTGGGTAAAAAGTATCCTAAGTAATGATCAGAATAATAATGTGAAGCACATAATGGCCTTATTAGCATAATATAGCAATATGCATAACAATAAATTACAATAGCATTATTAGTAGCAACTTCCTTCTCTTAAAGTAAAATTTCATTCTTGTAGGAAGATCCAAGTTCCTTACTTGGCATGACAATGGAGTTGAGAACAACGGTTTCATCTGGCACAGTCACATTATGCCCTAAATTTAAAAAATATATTGATTAAGCATATATTTATTTCCAAATAATAATATCAATAGTAAAAGTAAACATGTACATGTATATGTAAGTAATAAATGATGTAGTAATGGGAAAGTCCATGATAAAAGTAGAAGCCCCAATGCAAAACAAAGATCATCCACTTCGTAGTACAGTAATTATTAATAGTTAAGATATGGTAGATGACTTAGGGCTGCTCGATGCTTTTTGATATAAGTTCTCTATAGTCAAAATGGCAATATATATACAGCATGAAGTTAAGCAAGCATAAACATCACAAATTTTTGCAATTATATAATAACAATATTAAAACAATTTAAGGATTATGATACATATAATAACAGTATTAATATTAGTAATTATAAGTCAATTGTGATATCATCATTTTACCTTTAATAATATATAGATACCCTAAAACGTGGTATAATTTTACATTTTGTACACGTTGAAGGCCATTTCCTGTTTACATTACATATTGAGAAAAATTGTTTCATTGCTATGTTTAACTAGCTCAACACCTACACAAGGCAGTGTAAACATCATGTGTAGAGTCAAAGTGTTACACATGACATTAGAGCAAGAAACAAAGTAGAATGCAAAGAAACATGCTTCCAAGACTGAATATGTCTGCACAAAACAAATAAGGTGACTATTTATATATTTAAAGCTTTATCAAGCTATAAGAATATGTCTGGCTAGGCTTAAATATGTGATGGACTAGCATCCAATCCAGGGGGTGTATCACAATCTCATCCACAACAGAAAATATGGATAACCTCCTAACCCCTAAGAATTTATTGTGACACAGTAGACCTTTTGCACTTTCCAGGCCTAGGCTAGGCTTAGGCCTATGTAGATCAAAGCAACATATTTTAAGACATTGAAAAGGGACGATGATTGATTGACTTATACAGCAATTATTATAGTCATATTTCCATACACAAAAAGGAAATGTTTACACTTAAAATTGAATTAATGCATTCAAAATTAATTTAATCTCCCATGCAACATTAATTCAATCTCTTGTGTGCAACAACCCCCATTTAGTGTATGGAGTATGACTATACTAATTCTTAATCAACAAAAACTTTTTTATAAAAACCAAAACCAAGCAAATTCATGCAATAACAACCATTACCAATAATGTCTGTGGTAAAGAAGGGAAAACCCTTAAAATATTGAGAAACAGATCTACAAGTTTTTTACTGAAAAATCCTTATATTAATTACCAGCCAATTTAAGGGTCTAAGAAAATAATATTGGACAGTATCATATGCATATTAATTAAAGAGGAATATATACTTGTTAAATTAGCTGAAAGCAATTTGTTTTGATTTGTGTATTATTGATGGTTAATAACCTATTCTTTTTAAATGACCTATTCAATGTTTTAATTCAATTTTCGAGGGTTCCATATTTTATGACAGACAATATACATGTACAGATTAACTAAAATAATCAAATACCAATTTATAATAAAATACCATGATTGTGCAATCATTTGATTTCTAAAACAAAGCCAAGAAGTAATACTAAAAAGCTACATGACAATTCCCTTACAAGTGCTAAAGACTATAACAGAATTTGGTTCTTGACACCATATGAGAGGTCTTTGTGAGGCAGGACAATGGAGTTGAGAATGACAACTTCAGAGGGAATCGTGACATTCTGACCTGAAAGAAATGATTAGTGACAAAAATAAAAGAATGTTAGGAAGCATGTAATCAGTGATGTTAAAGCAGCAAGAATTGTACTTACAAAAAATGTGAGTGCAATATTTGAAGAATGATTTATTCAATGTAGTAATTTCAAAGCGCTTTGGATATTTATCGTTTAAATGAAAATAAATAAAATAAATAATGAATCATTGCAAAACCAAGTCAGTTAAAATTTCAACAGTCATAACAGAAATGCAGATCATTTGAATTGGAAAGCCAATATCTATTATTTAAAAAATAACAAAAGTTAACGTGAAATAATCTAATTTATGCCATGTTAAATTCTTTGTAAATAAATATTTGAGTTTGTGGAGGACAGCACTCATGCAAATGAAGAAAACCTGCTAATTACTTCAAGTTAGTAAATTATGCAATGTCTTTGATAGGTGAAAGATTTATTTGTCTTTTTCTATATAAAATAAAAGTAGTAGTTTTCATGAAGTTTAAATATCCAAATTTCTAAACCATTTTTGAATACAAAGTTTTTAAATATCTAGTATTAGGATGTCAATCATCTTTTTTATATGTCAGACGAGTCTAACACCCAAACTGAAAGGCCCAGTATACACATTTGGCTCATGTGCACTATAAAGAACCCAGTACATCATTCGAGATGAGTAGGGGTTAGCCCGGTATCCTGGTCCATACAGTCCCTGTTGAGGACAGATAAGTGTAGCTGGTACCGGAATACAGGGTAGCCCAGACACAAAGTGACCCTTACAGGAGAAGGAAGTTACTTCATGAGCTACTGTAGTCCACGCTTTGAGTGGTCTGATCTTCATGAAATTTATTTAAATGCTGTAATGTAACTACTGTATGTGGTTACACAGCCATGTTGTTAGCTTTCATACTAATATTGCAGAATATAAAAACACAGATGCCAACAAATTGACATAGTTAAAGAAAACCGGAAGCACAATGTTCTTGACATGTGAAAAGGATATGCTGTTGAATTATTTCCTTTCATTCTAATTCACACGATTGCAACATTTTAATATAACATGAGTTAGTTTAGCGGACTGGTCCATTACAAAATATGATGCTTGATATATATGTGTACATGAAAGAAAATGCCCATGAGAGTTAGTGAATAAGTACAGGCAAGTTTTCAAATGTTGATCTTATTGTGATACCATACTGAATGCCACAATTAGTCAAGCTCTGTAGTCAGAAATGTGAATGAATACCCAATGCATGGTAAAGAAATATTGAGTTTAAAAAATGAGTGCACCATAACAAATAAAGATGTTGTACCTAATATGGTGATGGACGGATTGAGTCTTCCGTCCGAGTTGAATAATGTATCACTATCAAACTTAGCATGTTTGTTGTTCGGGTTGGGGTCGGATGGAGTACCTTCGACCCTTGACCAAGCACCAACTACACTGTTCCAACCAACAATGCTGTTTAAGATGCAGCAATGGTCCTGAATGGAAAAAAACAAAACAAAAAAAACAACTGTTTGAATATAACATTCCAACATCTTTAATTAAATTATACAAAAACACACTCAGGTTTTGATGGCTTGTTCATTAAACAACACTGTAGGACGATAATGAATGATGCTATACAGAGAACAAAGGAGATGTAGGGTGTCTTTAAAATTAAGTAAAATTAATTGTTGTAATTTATTCTGCTATTTATGTTTCCACCCCTTCTTTCAGATAATCCTTATTTTTATTTTCCATGGAATTTTTTTTTTTTAAACAGCAATATTTTTCATGAGGTTCCAAATTTGATGATGCCGAGGACATGAAACTAGTAATCCACTTTATTTGGCCCCCTATCTTAGACATCTTAGACATATGTTGTCTGTGTTGAGAATAATAAAGTAATACATAAGAATACTTAAATTGTTTAATGTGTTCATTTAGTAAAACTATAAAATTATATATATTATAAAAAATGCTGAACAACATATTCATGTTGTATTAGTATATTTTATTATGACTGCTATACTCTTTCTTGGGGAAAGAACATTATTGAATTACTGATTACGGTAGGTTTCATGGTACATAATAAAGCTTTCATCATCTATTAAAAACAATTAAAATATTCTAAGCTGAATGTAACTGATAAAACATTGACAAAAGATTTACTCACATGTAGTGTTGCCCCAGGAAGCAGGATGGACTCCCTCACACGCACGCCTGAGCAAATCGTTACGTTTTCCCCTACCGTCACATTTGGACCAAGCTGAAATGTTAAATATTTTATACGTTAACAGAAACTGCTTCTGATAACTATACTGACCTTTTTGTTTACTGCCAGTTACATTGTTAATTGTTAGTTTTAAGGTAGTATAATTTATTTTCCACATTTTTAGGTTTCAATATGCCTTCCATGCATTTTTTAAATGCTTTGATATGATTTCTTAAAAGCTAAAGTCCAACCACTAGAGATTTTGACATTTATAAGGGTATCGACATATTGTAAAGTTTTAAAAATAACCCATAACCCATTGTGCTGAATTGCGTATGGGCGTGGTTCGTGACTACTCTCACCATAGAGAGGCACTTATAGTAGCTGCATGTTCACATCTTTCCACAATTACAGTACAGTACACAGAACAAATGGCTTAGATATTGTTTTTTTTTAAGTCGGAAACACAAGATCAGCAAATGAATTGAACAAGAAAACCATGGATCTCAAAGGTTCAGTATACACACATTTAGTATCACAATTAAGATCAGCAGCCACCTAGAAAAATTGAGCTATGCTGCTTTCTCCTTTAACACAAAAATTCCAGGTTCAATACACAGACACAATGCTTGGTCTAACCTTGGAATAATCACAGATAGAAAAGTAACATTGGACTGTGTGAAAGGGGTTTATCTGGTAATTGTTGGTGGATAGCATGGGCTATCAACCCTAAAAGAAGAATGTAATTTTACCGTCGCAGATGGATGCACATTAGCTTTAGGATGAATGTAGACATCTCCAATGATTTTGGGTTTGGCATCTCCGTTGAGAGCTAAGTGCTCTGGATGGTTTCGATGGTATAAGCCAAGGTAAAGTCTGTTGGCATAGATGGCAGATCTATGGGAGAAAGTGGCTGAAGTAAATTTTTAATTGAAGGCTAATAACTTACTTAAATACCATGTATTCTTGCATATAAAGCGATCTGCGTGTAAGATGACCCTGTAAGTTTGAGAAGATTTTGGACAATTCTTGTATGTCGGCCGTATAAAACAACCCCCTGTTTCGCTGTCAGAATTCCTACTTTGCCGCTTATTGTGGTTTTGATACTGCATCTAACTGGCTAAAAATGGAGCCAAATGTAGGGCTAATCTTCCAAATAATAACATTTTATGGGCTTTTAAATGTTCATCCAAATTTTATTTCCCCGCTTTTAATATTGCATTCATCCAGATCACACTAGCAGTTAGTAGCTTCATTGCAGTAGTAAATTTGCGCATTACGGACTATCCGTAAAAATCAAATATTTGTATGCGTTGCACAGTTTTTTCTATCGTAATTTGCTATTTTAAGCGTCAGTTTGCCTGCAAGAATGTATGGTAAAGCTGAGGCAACTATGTCTTAAAATACTGTAAGCAATATAAACATTAAATTTATTGTTCAATCTCATGAGTGAAACACGGACGGTAAATCTTTAAGTCTAAATGTAAAGTGAATTACTTAACACAAGCAATGATACCTACCCAGCAGATTTGATTTGACTCCAAAACCCTTGTGTTTTAAAAACAAAAAGGCTACCAGATCCAGCGAGTGGGGTGAAGATGTCTTGTTCAAATCGAATGCAGTCTTTTGCAGGAGTGAAACTATCATAACTGTGAAATATCATGAAAAATATCTAATACTAATAACTATCTTAATATATTTCAAGTTCAAGTATATTCACCATTTAAAGTAAAACCATCAAAAAACATTTTTATAAAATGAAAAATGCAAATGTTAGGGAATTACCAATAAGAGCAAAGCTCGATGAGATGGCCACCCTGAGTGAGGCGCCCCTGCAAAAAATACAGGTGCACTTAAAGCCAGGATACAGAGGGAAAACATTTTAATACCTTGTTCATCAAAAACAATTTTGTCTAAATAATGTAGTAATAAGTAATAATATTTTAAAAAATTTAATAATTGTATTTTTAACATTGTAAATAAAAGAACTGCATTCCTAATTGTTTAAATTATGTCTATTTTTTATAATACCTTCTAATTACTGAATTATCTAATAATAAAGCGTTTTTGATAATTTTAATTTAAATAAATTTTTATTATAATTTTATTATAATTCTCTGTAATTTTTAAATTGTAAATTTTACTGTTATTCCTTAATATTTCTTTGACGTGCTACTTTCTTTCATTTGTTTGACTTTCTTTTGTAATGTGCAAATTTAATATAATTGAACTATTTGTAAGAGTTGCTATTTTTAGTGGTTAGGGTTAGTGCAATTTTCAATGTTTTCTTTCTGTCTTGAGGACCCCAATTTCTTGGGTATATTCCTCAGTTTATTCAGTTGATATTGTTCTTTGTACTTTTATCTGTTTCTGTACTTTAGTATTGTTTAGTTTTTATCTCTCTGAATGAACTGAATAAACTGAAATGAAATGAGATCAGGCATACAAGACACACAAAAAATTGGGAGCAGTTAATGAGGTACAGATTACTGACAGAGAACAACCACAGATTTAAAGATATAGCTACCAAAGCCCTGCGTTACTGCTCAGCCATTTGACTCACCCTAGTATAAACACTTTAATAAGATATCAAAAGAGATAAACATATATACTATGTTTTCAAAAAATACTAATCTAAATATTAATTTAAAATAATTTTAATTGTAACTCATCCTACCTGAATATTTCATTTTGATGGGATTGGAAAACTTGGCCAATTTTTTCAAAGATCTCTGGTGACAGAAGGTAAACCCCTCCATTGATGATGGTACTCACAAATGTTTGGGGTTTCTCTACATAATGAAGTACCTACAAAATATACATGATAAAAAGATAATGAAAGAATAACAACAATAATTCTGATTTCTGATGGGTAAGTGTACATTCCTGACATTGTGGAATGATAAATTCTTATTATATATATTAAATATTTTTGGAAACCAGAAAACTACAAGGACCTTGGATGCAATGCTTTGCAAAGATCAATTAAAATTATGTAGTAAAATAGTGTACAATATCTATCCTGATCACCAGGTTGAAATGATAAGATCCCAATGTAAGTATGCCTCTGGGCTTTTTGGGTTATCCTGAAAAATTACATTACACTATACATAATTTGATTCTCATTTACTTCCTTTTTCTAATTTTGTGTAATTTTATGTTCAAAGGTTCTCATATAAACTCAAACCAAGTGAAATCAAATTGACTGAGACCAATTACTATGGACTAATACTTTGTGTATAAAAAAAGTCGACCCACAAAAATAAGATGCATAGGTATACCTCATGTGTTTCTGAATTTTCTACCAGACAGCCATAGTTTAGAGACTGTTTTCTTGTTGCCTGTTAAAAAGAAAATTATTCACATTAAAAATTTGCCTTAGGTTGAGCATTATTTTCATTAATATAGTAGTGTTTTCACTCATTTATTACTAGAGGGTTCAATAGGAAGGTCTTACCATGAAATACTAAAGGCAAAGGTAAAGACAGGAGAATAACCCATAACTTGCAGCATCATTGTGCTAAACTGCATATGGGCGTGGTCCATGACTACCTAGTAGCCACAAAGGGGCACTTCATGGCAGCTACATGTTCACATCATTCCACAACGACAGGGGCTGAAATGACCCATAACATCAGGGTAACCCCTATTCTTCCGAAAGATGCAATTTCTAAAGTGCACTCGAGCCTGATGTATACACCGAGCCTCTATTTATCCAAGAAGATTTGGTTCTACCAAACCGAACCATGGGCGAGGAGCAGCTGGAACTAGTGCCGATTTTAAGACTGTAGTTAACTGTGCCCCTGCACATTTAAAAAGCACATAGCTTTTTAAATGTGAGCAGCAGCAATGTAGTAGCTAGGTGATGATGGGCAAGATTAATTGCCAAGCCCTGATGTGAGGGCCCTAGTGAGAGAGAGCAGCTTAGCTCAGTTGGCTAATCTGGTGGTAGCCACTGGGTGTGCATTGGACCATGGAAATCTCTAAGTCCCCGGTTTAATTCCCATCGCTGCTACTCCTTGTGTTTCAGCTGGAGGGCTGGAATGTAAGTTAAAATAGCGCACAGTCTTTCGGATGAGACGTTTAAGACGTTGGTCCCGTGTGCATTTATGGCCCATGAGCACATTAAAGAACACAGTACACTCTTCGGAAAAGAGTAGGGGATTGTCTCCCGGCGTACTGCCCAATCACCACCGGAACGACCCTACTGGAAATAAATCTTCTTCTAGACTTTCGTGGGATGGTGTTTGCACCGAATAAATCCAATTGCAATTCCAATAGTGGGGTCAAGGAGCAAAGCACCAGTGGAGGTCCAGGGTGTGAAACCGAGAAGCTACAAAGTTTTAGCTTTTCAGAAAATTTCTCAATGAAAAATACTTGCCTCTGTTGCTAAGATTGTATACTTTGTGCCATTCGGGAGATTCTTGTGGAAATTGTACATGTCACTGAGAGGAAAATCACAGCAAACATCGCCATTGAAAACAAAAAAGCTCTCTGGATTTCCACTTAGTATTTGGTCTCTGAAATGATACAAGCCTCCTGCAGTTCCTAACGAAGTGTACTCTTGTAAATACCTATTTTGAATGAGAAAAGTAAAAAAAAAATTAAATTAAATTAAAAAAAAATAATGGTACATTATTTGTATGTAAGTATAACTTAAAGCAAATATTTAGTGGTAATGATAATTTTTATTTTTGTTTTACATCTTTTAAGAAACAATTTTGGATGAAAATTTATATAAAGTTTTCCCTCCAAATCGAGACCACCTTTGGGACCAAAAAATTTGGGGTAGTCTCTGGGTTCGGTCTTCAATTAGAGGGTTAGCTTTGTGTTAAAAAATTGATGATTGTTATTTGGTTTTTAGAAAAAGCGGTCTCAAATTAGAGATGTCTCGAATTGGAGGGTGAAGTGTACTACATTTATATCTTTTGTATTGATTTCTGGTAGTTAAGTATTTTCACCATCATGGACAACTGACAATGCTCAAATAAAAAACGAAATGAATCAATTATGGCCACAGGGTTATCATTCTTTGGAGATACCAGTCATAGTAAATTAATAATATATAAACAAATAGAAATTAAATTTTTTTTTTGCATTATGCATGACGTTTAAAATGAAGACATAAATATCTAAAAATAGATACTGTGCAATTTTGATACCTAATATTTATCTTGAATTGCTGTTGGGTTGATTGAATAAATCGATTCAGAGATTCACTTGGCTGGTAAAATCCAATCAGAAGGATTTCTTTAACTTCAGATACCTGTTGCAATGAAGAAGTAAAAAAAAACTTGAAAGTTGTTTTTAACCATTTTTTTTAAATATATGATATGAAATCAAGATTATGTTATTTCAACATAAACAGATTCATACAATGAACATGCTCTGCTGTGATAGTGAAACACTGAATGACTAGTATTATCACATGATAACATTTTGGTATGGTGACACACCTCCACAGGTTTCATTGCATATTATGCAATACCTTGAGAAAATGGAAAATCCAAGGCTGTACTGTATACCTCATAGCTCAGTTGGTCTTGGATTCAAATACTGAACGGATGGGGGAGGGGGAGTGTGTTACAATTTGTTTTTAATCAAGTAAACAAACAGTACCATAAACAAATATACAAAATATCATTATTTTATTAATAAGAATTATTTATGTAACAAATTTGAATAAAAGATTTGTGATTTCAATCAATATGGATAAATGTGAATTAAAAACATAAATTACAGAATATATTATACATTTTTAAAGAATCTATCAGAATGATGCTTATTTGAAATTTAACACTCTTCTTTTAATATAAAATTTCTGTTTCTATTTTTTTAATGAAAATTCTCCTTTTTAAGTAAGGAAAAAACTTAAAAGACTAAACAAATCTTGGAACAAAAAACAAAAAAGTGAAGCTTTGTCTATACTATCAAAATGTTATGTGAGAAATAAATATGATATGCCCATACTTGATGTGTAACATGACGTTATCATGTCCATATATGGGCATACCACACAAATTTGTCACATAAAAGCTTAACAGAATATGAGAAAAATGTTTCTATTTTATTCTTACCGTGCAGCAAGCCTCGATATGGTGATAAATAATGGGAAATCCAGCTATTGGAAACAGTGGCTTAGGTAACTCCAATGACAGAGGTCGAAAACGGGTTCCTGGTGGAAGTAATATTGTACGTTTTGTCAATAATGTTATGGCATCTGATCTCTGTAAACTATTACAACATGTGCATATTATAAAAATTTTCCTCTACTGTGTATTACCAGGAAACCACTACTGAGGTGTGATACACTACAAATTTTTACCACTGGGAAGTAGGTACAGGCAGTGGTGTATTTACAAGTTTTAAAATGGGGGGGGGGGGATGATGGGGTGCTGTGAAGGTGAAGTGGAGGCTGATTTTTAACTACTTGAATGTAATTGTTTTGCTTTGCGCATTTTCAGTGGGGGTCAACTAGGGGGAAAGCGCAGCCCTTTTTTAGGGAGTGCAGACTCTAATAGTAAGGCCTGCACAGGGAATGTATCTTCCGCGCAAAAATTTGGCCTAGAAATCTGTCAGCGCATTTCGGAAAATAAGGGCTGATTTCCACACAGATTTTGCTGAAAATTAGACTTATGACCTATGTAATCTTAATATATAAACAATGTATTACTATTATGCAGTAATTACAATTCTGCATACATTGTCCAAGCCATTTTCTACTCAAATTTGAGCTGGTTTTGAGGTATCATCCACGCAATTAAAAATAAAATCTTTACAGTATATTACAGTATAATGGGGGGGGGGGGTGAAATTTCAGTTGGTTTTTGAGATATCTTCTATACAAAAAAATACTTTACAGTGTGGGACTAGGCCTAGGTCTAGCCTAGGCCTGGCTACTGTACTACTACTACTAGACACAGTCAGTGGTGTATCTAGGAAGTGCAACCACCCCCCCCCCCCCCACCAAAAAAAAAATTATACATGTCTTTTTTACACCCCTTCCCATCAGTTTCCCTCTTTCCAAGACACTGACTGGACCTAGGGCCTAAGGCTAGGGTTGCTAAGTAAACCCAGGCTAGGCTAAGCCTAAGCTGCAAGGCTAGGAGGACCGCCTGGCGATATGGTTAGAAACCTCACAAGCCATTATGCCCGGTAGGCTCCAAGCAAGTCTGGCTGGCCTAGCCTGCAACAAACAACACATCGGTAAAGTCTGTAATAAGTAAAAAAGATTTTTAATCATGCATTACCCTTCTGAGGTCCTCCTATAAGTATTACCGCTTTTAACATTCTTGAACAACGATGCTACGGGACCAACGAACGAAGAAAAACCCAGCAAAATATTGTCGACGTGGTATTGAAAAGGAGATATAGGCTACTTTGTTTATCTGGTTCTCTTATCGTGTCATGGGCCAAAGTTCAGGCTGATTGTTTTTCGTTGTTCTCCAGTCGCTTTGCTTCTCATGGTGTCTTCATACACTGTACTATCTGAATAAAATTAATACTAGGCCTATTAATAATTGTTTTTAACCATTAAAAGAATTAAATTAGAAGATACATACAATAATTTACCCTCCTTGAGCGTGCATATACAAATGCAAAATGAGAAGATTAACAAATTTTCAATGGGTAAAATCATTAAAATTACAAGAAAAAATAATTGCATTCAAAAACAGGTTTTTATTTTCTTCTCTTTCTTTATTTTTCTATCTTTTTGAAAAGTTGGTTGAAATAAAGATAAGTATATAAATAAATAATCAAAATATTATTATTAATAATAATGATCATAATAATGATAATGATAATAACATTACAAATTTTAACTACAGCACACTCTATAAGACTATCCACCCCGACATCTCAGAAAATCCGATGCATGTTGTGGACCTAAAACTGTAGGCAAGAGGCTGCTAACAAATAAAAACCAGAAAAAAAATCAGAATAAAATGTAACCTCCTAGCGGAGGTAATAATTACCAAAAAAAATAATTAAATTCATTATTGATTATTTAGGCCTACTATATTCATACTTGTTAATGGAGAGGGGTGGAAATTGTAGCCACACACTTCAATTTTATTTTATTCAATTTATCAAGTTCAAGAAATAAAACTATTTGTGCTATTGAGATTATTCGGTCTGCCGCCCTCTATAAATGAACCGGGCAAAAACAATTGCTAAAAACTATGATCAGTTGCTTTAGAAGAATCTGGATAGTAAGCACTGCACTTGAATAACTTTAATTGAATGATAAAAAATGATGGTTTGGAATGACCGTTAATATAAGATTAATATTTTTATGCAGACGTCTGCAAGCTGGATAGTTAATGTGGATTACGTCTTGTCAATGTGTTCAAACTGTATCAACCCTTCCGCACTGGAAATTAAGAAGCCAGCCTTTGGATGAGTAGTCAATGAAGACGTTAACCATTCACACGTATCGTCTGCTAAAAGCCCGTGTTTTGTTTTATCGTTAGCGTATTTACCTCAGTACCAGAGGTACAATAACTCTTCACCATGGCAGCGGCGCCTAGCTCTATGATACCAAAACTTTCTGAACCTTCGGATTGTATTGATAATATAGTAGGGATTTGTGAATCAATTTCGGAGCAATCAGGCTCAGAATTCGATGAGAATATAGAAGCACTTGTGGAAAGGGACACATTTAAGGATAACATGGCAATGGATAGGTTTTCACATTTTACGATTAAAAAACAAACTTCATATCGGTGAGTATACTAATTATTAATGCTCTACTATCTTTATTTTATTTGTTTTTCTGACATTTCAGAGACTTTTTTATTTGATCTGGTGACCACTTAACAAATGTTGCTTCCCAATCCACTGATGATCCACTCTCTGTGCTTCAAACTTCTTAAGTTTTAGAAAGCGATCAGAAGATGGTCAATAAATAGAGTATGCCGGTAAGTAATTAATTTGAAATGGTAGTGTTCGAGATTAAAGTGACTACATAGTCATAATTTAACAAAATAATTTGCATGTTGACCTACTATTTTTCATAACCATCTAAACAGTAAAACCAACATGGACAGTGAACTATTCCATCGAGCTCGTTTCACCAGACAGATAGCTTGAATTTGAACAAAAAAACAAAGTCATAACTTTAGAGAGGCACTGTACACCACTGTACTTACATGTAAATTATGGATTTATTTAAGTCCTGTGTATCTAGAATTGCTTATAATTAATATGCATGCGTGTTCATAGGTAGGGACTACTGTTCATGATGTCACTGACATACGTTGCACAGTAGCATTTGTAATCATGCCTACTTTTTCTATATATTTGTGATTTTCATGATAGAATGTGAAAGTGTGCAAGAATTTATGGTGTCCAATCTAATTGTTGATTATAAAATGTACTTTTTCTTAAAAAATGGGATAAAACCTAAAAAAATGCAATTGTTGAATAGCAAATGGATAGTGAGTAATTGAAATTTAGTTTTCACTGATTTACTACAAAAATCCTCAAAATGACAATTTAAGGGTCAATGCAAAAGAGAGGAAAATTGTGTAATTGTCCATTAATTGATGGGGAAAATATTTTTTCATTTAAATTTTTAGATAATTAAATAGAAACCATATTCAAAATGTTACATAATAATATTTACTAACTCAGTGCTTTTCTTCTTTCAATGAAAAACCATTTGAATTCTACAATCTTCATTTTATAAGATTTACAAAAAAATATGGGTGTCTCATTTTTTTTTTCATTCTTTGTAAATATTACAAACACTAAAGGGTGGGTTTCATAGCATTCTCTATACCACCATCCACCATCACCACATCTACCCACAAACTTCACCATCATCCAACCCAGGCTAAGATTGAAAATTATACCACATATTTTTTGGTAGTATAACAACATTTTAACTATCAGTATAAACAAATTTATCATTTTATTATTCATTTGAATTCAATGATATGTCTGACAACCTCTACTCCCTATTTTGACTCAATAGTGAACATACTGTACTTGATAAAACTGTGGCTCTATTTTAACATGTTACCTGTTTTTAAGATGCTAAATCCATCATGCATATGAATCTTGCCAACAATCTCTTTCTAAATTGCATTTTACATCCTGTTCATGTAGATTCTATCCTTAACCTTATACACGTTGTAATTACCATCTTATTAAATTTGAATCAAACTAAATCCACTTCTCAACGATTCCGGCTTCCAAAACATATGATGATCAAAAATAGAACACCAAACATACGTTAGGATATAGATTGCAAACATAGTCAATTGAAAAAAAAAAAAGATTTTTGGTGACAGCTAAATTACTGTAAAAATAAATGTTACAAGGTACAATTTATTGTCAGTTGTTTCTTGATGATATAGCATTGAGCAAATAAAACTTTTAAAAATACCCAGGGTGATTATGTACATTATATGAATACTAAGCAATTAGTATAGTTGTGTATCATACACAGGGGAAATTATTTGATGTAGGCTACATTAATGCATGAAAAAAATTCCTGAGGGACTGCAAGGCCGGAGGAATTTTTTTCATGCATTAATCTAACCTGAATATAATAATTTCCTCTAGTGTATAGATAAGAACTATACTAATTGTCAATCACCATCTTTTTATATTAGTTTTGTATATTTTATATTCAAACCGTTGTAGTACTTGTCATCAGTAGAGTGATATGATCAGTACATATGTGCGCATATGTACTTTTAGCTACTGTATGCAATGTGGAATGTTGCTGCAGTTCATGCTAACACTACAGTTGACATGGTATGTAGTTGGTAGTATGATGAATAAATATTTGATTGTGTTTGAAGAACTTGTCATGAGTTTACTATTCTCCTAGATATTCATCAAAGACATAAACATTTCTTCGAGCTTTTGAAAGAATACAGTAATCACTTTGGTCAGTTCAGACAGGTAAAATCTTGTGATGCCTTGGCCTCGTTATGTTACAGGAAGCCTAGACCTACTGTGCATCTACATTTATTTCTTGAGTCTTTAAATAGGTCTAGATAGTAAAAATATGCTACAGAATGCTATTCCTCAAATAGTGGAGACACGATTACTGCTGTGGATTTATATACCGATATAAATAAATAAATAAACATTTTGGTACTTAGATACACGGTAGTCAGTTAAGCAGTACTTTCAAAATAGCGTACAGTATTTGGCTAAAAATAGATTTAGCACTTTCGTTTCCACACCCCTTTACTACTTTTTAGGTGAAGTGAGAAAATTTGAAATAAACAGGTACCTCTAGATGCTCAGAAATGGTACAGTACTCTCAAACTTTTTTGTAGTTTATTGTTCTAATTGCAACAAAATGTAAAACAATGTAAGTTAAGTTACATTGTGCTACGTTTTCAGGAAATTATGCTTAGCATTAATGCCACATGCTACAGGGGTCCAAATTATGCCAACAGGCATTAATATGCTACAATGGGCATTATGCTTTAAAAAATCATATTATGACAAACTGCCAAAATCTTCAATTTTGCTAACATTTCTTTGATAAAAATACTGTACACTACATGTAAACCACAACAAATGTAGTGGTGACTTTGCCCTTGGAGTACCTCTATCCAATTGACCCACTTCCATTGTCAGATTTGTTTACAGTCTTTCTTCAGTTAGGTAAGATATTAAAAATGATAAAACTATAGAGCTTTTCCCTGGACAGTAAGGTTCTTCTACAGTACTTATCGTTGGGCATGGACCGCCATGTAAGACTACAACAGTACCCTGTCCTCCTTCAGACCATAGGTCCTCAATTGCCAGTCACACCATGTACACGCACCCCCTCCCCCAAACCTCCCTCTACTGTCAAAAATATCCTGGCTTTGCCACTGATCCTTTCAAACTTTTCCCCTGGTCTCCTTCATTCACATTCTTCCCAGGATACTTAAACACTTTGTGGCCTCATTCACGTTATTCCAGATCCTCTAAACATACCTTAAATGCTCAAATCTTATGCTTATTTGAGAGCGGCGCTTATTGGCGTGGTGCTTTCCATGCCTGTTCCCATGTTATCTATCTCACATATTCCGTAGTTCAATAGGCCTATTATAGGTCGTGCGTTATAAATGAAGGTTTATAAAGAAATGCTTACAAGTGTCTTCTTTGTGTTATATTCATTGTAACACTGTATACATTGTATTTAAAACTCTGTTACTGAAGTGTTTCCTTACACAGAGAGCCATATATACACTCGATTAAGCGCCATGGCACTTATTCAAGAACAGCGCTTAGCGAAAAAAATCAGGTTTGGTGCGGCGCTTATTCAAGAGTGGTGCTTATTCGAGCATTTACTGTATCTATTTACTGTGGAAGTAGAATATGATTAATTTGATGATATTCGTACCTCAGTTTTTTTTTTTATTTGATAAAAAATTGCGTTTTTATGCACATTAATTATCTACATCTCCTCAAAGTAATGAACAGTTTATTATAGCGTTACTATGGCAACTTCAATGACCAATTTACCTACCATTTTTGTGTCGTCATACACATAAAATAATCTAAGGCACACTTTTCAAATCAGCCTTTTGTCTACTGCCTTGATATTGAGTCACTAGTCTTAGAGTCCAGACATCTTTCGTGTCATCAAATACAAAGTTTTGAGCTTTTAGTCCTTATTATGTCTGGAATTCATAGACTAGATCTTTGTAAATTTATGTTGCATTCAGAGGAAGCCCAGTAGGCCTTGGAAGCTGAACAGTATATGTACAATTAAAGAGTATGGACAAGTATGATTCTACTTTTTAGCTGGCCAAAAAGTGTCAATAGTCAGCAGCTTTTTTCTTCTTTAGATATGTGGAGGGTCATTCATGAGAATAATGTTCAGGCTACTATTATTATTGGCTTTTTAATCGCTCAAAAGGTGGGAGGGTGACAAGCCAAAAGACGCTTTTCCAAGTCATTTAAACTTATTTTATTCATTCTTTCATTAAAACTTATTTCATTCATCCTGCAAGTAATCTAGACGCACCCCAGTACCTTACAGCCTCGTGAAAGATGCCGAAGACTGCCTTTTTGCAAGTAATTATTATAAAATATTCCAATAGTTGGAAAAATATATCAGTCTCTCGTATCTTACAGTTTCATTTTCAATTTATTTTTTTTATTTATGTAACTGCACATTATAATTTTGTTTGACAATCACTCTCAAACAAGGATAATGAAGCCACTCAAGGAAAGGAGTTACTGTACTTTATTTTAAAGTAAATGGTTCACGAGAGATTTGAATTGGGAAGGTTGATTAAAAGAAGGAAAACAATATCACTGTTGTTATAATTGTATATATATATATATATATATATATATATATATATATGAATATATATATAATGTATATATATATAATGTATATATGTATGTATATGTATGTATAGATATATATATATAAACATATATACACATATATACATATGTATACTGTATAACACAAGGAACATACTGTAGGATGTTGACTCAAACCACCATTTAGAAAATAAACTCTACAGTATGTGCAGAAAATCTAACATCCACCTTAGCTTTGATGCTGATTGGCTATCATCCTTGCATAGAGTGCAGCATCAAATGGAATAAAGTTGTTTTGAATTGCCTGTGATTGAGCTTCCTAATCAGAAACTGTTCCAATGCAACTAGATATCACATTTTAATACCGTAATTAGAATCAATGGAAGAAATTTCCCCGAGTTTGTGTTAAAGGTGATGAATAAAATATCTCTGGCCTGCCTGATTTACCTATACACATGCAGTAATTCTGTAAGGCTAATAAATTGAGTAGGCCTAGTGCACACTGTTGTTGGCTTATACAATATGTAGTCAAAATCTTGTGCAAAGATATTGTAATCAGGAAATTCTGAAACATATTTCAACTTCCTTTAACTCTTAATAATAGCAAAGGGAATATAACGAACAGTGATATAAAAATAGCAATCTGCCTTTAGTGGTTCTCTCTGCGAACTACTTATTTAACCGTCAGTTTTTATTGCTTATTTATTGCTGTGCTTCAGATGCACACGAAATCCACCTCCATGTTGTTGAAATTCTTGAGCACTGTACATATGCATATTACTTGTTTTCTGGTCAAATCAAAGAAGTACGTTGCATTCAGATTTCATCATCTTTAGACGGCCTAACATGCACGAGAAATGTAAGTGTACACGTTTTTTACCAATTTATGTTGGTTTACAAAGAAGATTGTTTTAGAATTAACTAAAGAAGCATACATTCTGTTGCAAAATGAAATAAGTGTCGTAGGCTGATATGCAATATTTTTGATAGAATTTGATATGTGCACACACTGTGTTACAGTAGTAATTGTAAGTAGGCATATGGTATTGCAAAGTATTGTATATTAGCAATTATTGAGATATATTCAAAATGTAGTATTTTTATGGTCGTCTAAATTTAATTGTATATGTAATTAGGAGTTGTTGTGATGATATTTAATTTGATTTGATTTTTATTGTTAACAATTTAATTATTATTTATTAAGGATAACATACTGTATGTTATTGGTAATAATGATGATGAGGATGATGGTGGTAATGATACTAATGTTAATAGTGTTGATGATGATTATGATGATGATATTTATAATTTCTTCTGAATATACCTAATAAAATATTTTATGTTAATTATAGTTGGAACGCAATATTTGCAGTATATTATTGTAAGGGGAGTGATTTGCAATAATAATTGTATATTCCCTGAATTTAATTAGATTTTATCCTTTATGGTTTTGCCATTTAAGCAAAAGATTTTACATTGCGTGTTGAAATATGCTAATTTATTTTCGGCTAGTGTATAAAATGGAATACTTGTCACTGAGTGTATTATTTATCATAATTATATCTTAATCAAAATTTATTGTCTTGGTGAAGTGTACAGTATATGAAATACTACAAATTTGTCTTCAAGCAGAATTTTTTAAACAGTTTTGAATTAATTTACAATATGGATTGTCATTAAATAAAATTATGTTAGGATCATGTTGCGAAGTGTGTACTATGGTGCTGTGCATTAAAATTTGTATAAGGTATGACAACATGCTCGTTTATTTATATTGTTACTTTGTTATCATCAAACAATAAGATTACAGAACTTATCTTAGGACTTTTATGTTTTAAGCTTGTTATAAACATTAACATATTGATCATTCGTTATGGAATATTCAAAGTTGGCCAATAATATTTAATTTTGCTGTATTATTATTTATGTTCATAAGTATTAATTCAATAGTTATATGTTGAATTGGTAATTAAGTCATTGTAATCTAGGCAACAAACCTGTTAAGCTTTAACAAATACTCTATATATAATAACTCTTTATCTTGTATGATGATGTAATCATATCGGTGTACTTTCTTGCACTTAAAAATTGTAACAGGCCTTGGTTATTTATAGAATATTACTGCCATAGTAATGTGCATAATTAAAGCAAAGGGTTAACTTTCTTATCAAGCATACGCTACTGTAAATTTATGATAATATTAATAATAATAATAATAATAATAATAATAATAATAATGGTCATTTATTTGTACAAAAACAATACTAATAATAATAAAGACTTACTATGCATTAGTAGAACAATGAACTTTTTCCTCATTGACATAATGCAAGCTAAAATTATAAAGTAAAAAAGAAACATTTTAAGAAAAATTGAAGTAAAATTGCATGAAAAACAAATACTAAGATTCTAACTAGGGCTGAAATAATAAAGGTGAGGGTGTAGTGGAGAGTCCTAACCACTGTGCTATAGAACCTGGCCCTGTGGAGATCAGTGGATCCGATTTTCAGTCTACTGTACCTGCCTAGCAAAAATTGTTTCATGGAAATTTGATATTGAACCTAGCTATATACTGTAACTATGCAGGCTTCACAATATAATGAATTATACCTTGAAAAATGGAAGAATAGTCACTATTAATAATACAATGGACTGAATTATGAGTGGATAAAATTCTGAGGAGAATTGTTGAAGAGGAATTGAAGTACCATAGAATGTGCAGTGTTTTGTCTACTACCAGCAATGGAGAGACTGCCACTAGAGGGCAGTAGTGGTTATAGGATTCATTCAGGGAGGAGCTAAGCCATTTGACAAGGTTTGATAATGGACCTTTTTCGGAGTGTCAATCAAATTTAACAACTGGCCAATCAAATCAGTGCCAGGAATACGTGTGTGTATCACAAACACGCGTGTTGTCCCACAGACGCACATGTTTGCGTATGTAATAGCCTGTTGCTTTGTGGGAACTTAGCAATAATATCCAAGGCGCGGTTTAGTGGAAATGTTCATACTGGCGGGAGCCAGCACAGTTTAAGTGTGAAAAGCAGAATAGGCCATCTAGCTCTTCTAAAATGTTTTGAAAATCTATACATCACAAATGTAGGTATTTCTCCATGGCAGCACCAGCAGGGGTCCAGGGTGCCCCACAACTACTGTTGGGGACCTTCCTTCCTTCTCCTCCCTGCCAAGAAAGAAGCCAGTTATGACATTCTAAGAGTGTCTTTCTGGGCATTTAGATGTGCCTACTCTTCAAATTTGCTCAAAAGATGGTGGGGCTGAGGTGGGACATTCGACCCCTATCGGGAAACTTTGACCTTTTGTCGGGGACCTTGACCTCCTGTTTAGGAACTTGGATTCCACCTTGGCCACCACTGCTCAATGTCTATTTTTATATCATAGTATGTTTTTGAACAAAAAATTGACAAACTCACAGGTCATTCATTATATAAAGACTAAATTATTCACTCTTTATCAGTTTTATGTATTAATATGTTGCCTAATAATTGTGAAAATCTCGCCGAACCATTTACTGATGAGTCAGTCTGCTACCAGATTGCTGTTAAAAACGAGTCCATAGCAATTAGATTATTCAATTCCATTTATTCATAATCACAAATGGCAGAAGCACAGACTGAATTGCACGTGATGTTGAATAATAAAAGGAATATAATTACTTAAAAGTATAATTCAAATTGGTAGCCTAGCATCAAAAGAGATCAACATACAGTACAGTAAACTGTAACAATTTTTTTTTTAAATTCATAAAAATAAAAAAATTAACAGCAAGATTTAAAAGGTAAACATTTTCTGATTGATGTATAAGACATTTTGTAGTAAAGACTTAAAATCTTGATTAACCATGAATATGATAATGATATTAACAGATAACCAAATATATTTTTTTGGCATAAATGATAGAATGCCTAGTGTTCTTTTATATTTGTGCTTTCTATAATCAGTAATGTAATTCCAATTAAGACTTGTGTAAATTATGAATAGAGCAGTCATTCCATAGAGTCCATATCTCTGCCTTGTGCCTGAATACCGAATATGCAGGCCATGTATGGTGGGTGATTGCATTGTTTTCTTTTGTGATTAACAGTAAAAAAAAAAATCAAATTTGACCTTTTCTTCCTAAAATTTATTCATCTGTTTGATGTACAATTCCTCTAAATATGATCATCAATACTTATTTTTTGCATAATCTTGCTAACAGACATGCAGACAGGGTCCTTGGTGGAGGTAATATATTACACACAAATCATATGGGTTACCATGGGAACTTGTGAAATGTTCATTTCATATATGAAGT
The DNA here is from genome assembly GCF_011630105.1 of Anneissia japonica. Lineage (NCBI taxonomy): Eukaryota > Metazoa > Echinodermata > Crinoidea > Comatulida > Comatulidae > Anneissia > Anneissia japonica. The sequence goes on along the minus strand of NW_022704992.1, from coordinate 5,638,744 downwards.
AATATTCTTTATTTTGTGTTTCCAAATGAGCCAATATTTTATCTTTTCAATTTAGGCAAAATACTGTAGATGTATTGATTTCTTTTATATACAACATTTTGATTTATCTTCTTTTTTTCATATAGAAAAAGATGTTTCTGAAATATTGGGCATATTTTATTTGTTCCTTCCATATGCTCAATAGCCTGGTTCACGTCAAACTTTATCTAGATATACCCGTCTTGAAACATGATACGATAATCCCCTAATTGCGTTCGATGCCAAGTTAGAGCCACTGATAAACAGCCAGCCAGTTTCAGGCCGTCGACGTCACACGGTGGAAAGGCTTGTTTAATAAAACATCTACTGTATTTTACGAACCTCTAGTACCAAGTGGTATTCGTTAAAAAAAAATTGTAAACTACTGTAGAGAAGGTGTGAGTTTCCACTACCTAACCTAGCCGACCAGTACGAGCCAACGACAGTGCAGCAGCGTGTTCTATCGCAATCTAAGTACAGGTAGTAGATTCTCTAGGCCCTAGCTACATTTACCTTTGATAAAAAACGAATTATTTTAATCGCTAGCTAGTATTCTTCCATTTAACAAAATATTTTTTAAATTTTCATTAAAATGTATGTATACTTTATGGACCTTTCTGTCCTGTTTTGTAGTTTTTAGATCGCTCAATTGTGTTGTTTACATGCACTTCGCGAAAATCTAGCTTCGCGGTGTCAAATAAGTTGCTGACTTCCACACACTTTTTTATTTCATCATCGTAAACATGTGCGCTCATTTTAACAACTGGCGTTGGTGGTAGTTCGTTGAAATTGAATTAATAGCGATTATTATAGCAGAAATGGAAAAGATTGAATTGTCAATAAATAAATACAACAAATCTGATTTTTTTATTAAGAAATATATACATTATCACTTTGAAAAACGTATGCAATCGGACTTTATAACGTTATTACTTGGTCGATGATGCAAAGGGCAAAGGTCATTGGTAATATCGACTATTCGTAAAACGGACGTTTGCTGGGTTTTTACCCATAATATTACAAATAATTTCTGAAAACCAGACTAATGAGACTACTTCGATGCTGTTGTTAGCATTGTTGAAGTACGTTGTTGCCAGCCAGAAGATGATAATGGTGGTACGACACAACAACGCTGGCTTAGATGCCTACGTTACGTAATCGTGTCCTTGTAATCCTAGCCGACTTTACCGTTAAGCAAGTTAATTTACCGTTATTCTAGTAAAGTTAAGTCACTCAACTTAAGTGACTTAATTCCTTTATCTAGCTATAATTGAGTGGTTCACATCAAACTTTTAACTAGTTAAGTGGATGTATATCTAGATAAAAGTTTGATGTGAACCAAGCTAATAATATAATGTTTTAAAATTTAATCTCCTGTTGCACAACCAAGCTTGTAGCAGATATGTAGGTGGTATGGTACAGGCAAATGTACATACAGATAGTGATAGATATGGGGACCTGCTGTATAATACAGTAGATTAAAATGTAGAAATCCACTAATGCTTTTTTTTCTGGGGCCTCAACTTTTATACCAATTTTCCCAGACATGCATTTTTACAAATTATTTGCCTTTTTTCAGGAGAACTTAAAGAGAAGAAATATATAATCGGTTCTTTCATGAATGCCAGAACCACTACTTTTTTGGCCACTGGAAACCAACTGAGGAACACTTGGTGGCCACTCAAGTGTCCGAAAGTGAACTGGCTGGTCTCACCCTAAACTGCACTTGTATTGGTAGTGCAAATTCCATTAATTGATTGATTGATTGATTCATCTGCATTAAAAGCGTTCTATTTGTTTATTTCCAAGGTTGATATGTGTTTGGTTAGTTTTATCATGGGGGAATTAGTTTGGACTAAACTAATACCTTCATAGTTTTATAAATAACCAAAAGGATTAAAAATACTGTGAACAAACTGGTGCACCTTCCTGAAAACTGTGGACTACTTGGCAAACATTCAAATATAAAATTGGCCCATAAATGAAGAATGTATGTTTTTCTTAAGCAGCCATATTTTTTTTTATCAAATTATGCTGCTTCCTAATCTTTTGTATTAAGTTTAATTTTTTGAACTGTAATTCTGTTTCCATTAGTCCATTATTTAATTTTACCATATTTTTGTTTCTATAGCCAATTGCATTATTCTTTCAGTATTATTTTTTCCCAGGTTTCATTTTGTTTGTAAATGTCTACTCTTACATATCCAAAATTTTGTTTTTCTTTGCTCTTGCATATGAGTCCATGTTTGGTTTCCATCGTGTGTTTCCATGAGCACCTCAGTAATTTGTGCTGGTAGGTTGCCGACGTCTGTTGACATGATTATGCAAGCCACGTTGCACATTCAAAAGCATCAAATTATTAGACAAGTTTAAACCAGATAAACATAAAATATTTTGAGATTTTAAAACCTTTTTCCACAATATGATTTTCATAATGGCAAAACAGCTGCTCTGATAACCTTTAAACTTGATGTTTATTGCGAAGGCAAGACGATGCTTTTAGATTGACATTGGTTACTTAGCCATGTTAACGTAACTACTCTAGCAAATGATGATGTCATCAATACCAGGCAACCTGTGAGAAGTACTGCATTCTTCATTCATTCCAAATAACAAGCAAAGGTTAAAATGTTGATGCTTGCAATTGGGGTGTGATAGCAAACAAGTTGAAATCTCCATCAATAAATCAGTTAGGCCCAATAAACAAAATGATTAGTTTATCATTCTATCTAGGCTGGAAAAGTGTTGAGGGAGAGAGGCTTTTTATTTTTGTTTTTTATTTTGCTGAAGCCAAATATCACTCTTGAGTTGTTTGCAGGTGCATTAATATTTAAAGTAAAATACATGATTGAGACAGCACAAACAATATACTATATTATAGTACTTGTAAATTTTTTAAAAAAAATGTTTTTTTAGAATTTTTGACATGCGGGCGGGGATGATAAACTTATGATCCTTTTAATTGGGCCTTATGAGAAAGTAGGAATTTTAATGTAAATAACATGTGCAAGTAATATGCTAAAAATACAAAATAAGAAATACTTGTATTGTAGTTTGTACAAATTTTCAATATATTATGTTGATTAAGGTATAGTGTTACTATTAATATTTAACCCAACTTGAATTTATATTCTGAAATTCAAAGTTCAAATAACTCACCAATTAATTTATCTTACCATATTAGATAATAGTGTGTACTCTTCTTTGCTGTCATTAAGGTTGTTAATGTACCTCCAACTTAATTTCACATTCATGATTAAAATAATTTCAAAATATATATAATCAAAGTTATTGGGGCCGTTTATTGAGTGTTGTTATGCGGCTTTAGATCAAATCCTGTTATTGTATATTAACATGGTAAGCTAATTACGATTTTTCACTCATTACTATGACCACCTAACCTTTACAAAGGTCATATGTCACACTCTGCAGTGAGTACCAAATTTCTAGCATTTCAAAATTACAAAAAAAATAAACGGTTTGATGGGGTTAATCCAGCCTTTTGGGAGTATGGACAGTGCTAATTAGACTTAGTGACCCTGGGCTGAGACAACCCCAGGGCCCAGTGCCTGCGATCCTGGGGATCTGTGCTCTAGTGTTTTACACATGTGTATTAATGAAGTTCATGATATGTAAAATATTTATTACTTATTTTTATATAATATTTTATATATACAGTATTTCATTTAATTTTGGTGTCATATAATTTTGCATTTTTGGTCCATCCGTCATTATTGGCCTTATTTCTTAATACATGCAAATCTTTTGGCCTAATTATCACACGGATGTGTGACATATTGTTTTGCTTGTAAATCCTACAAATCCTTCAAATTTCCTAATTTCTAAGTCTTAATATTCATTTCTTAGTGAACAGGTTTTTTGGCCAGGTTTGTGCAAAATCTATAGTAGTTATTTAGTAAAAGTACCATGCCATGATGTGTAGAGATAATTTTATACCCATTTATATTTTTTACATTATTCTCTGTCGTTGCCAAAATTGTTTGTCATTCATTCATAAATATTTTTAATACAGTACTTCTGTTACATATTTTTGTTTCTTCCGTTGGTACTGGAGAGCTCCCAGACAGATGGGCATTACACTCTTTTGAGCAATCCTAACAGGTACTGCTGAGGCGTTTATGTGCCATATTTGTGTATTTTCCTGTGTTCTATGCTTTAATGGTTGAAATAAATGATATGATATAAAGCTATTCATATTTAGGTTATGTTTGAAGCCTGTGTTTGTATAAATTTGATTCACTTCTCAGTTATAATTTGTCTTTTTTAACGAATGGTTTGTGACTTACAGTAGACATAATGTGTGGTACAGTGGTAAGGCTCTATGCTTCCAACCAACAAATCCTGGGTTCAATTCCAATCTGGTCACAGTGCTTGTGTCCTTCAGCAAGAAATATTATCTATGTTTAACTTTATTTCCTGTGTTAGAAATGACTTGGAATGACCAGAAGTGCCACCAGCACGAGGTCAAGGATGGTATTCTCCCCCTCCCCACCCCATACTAAGCTATAAAAACTCTGCCTGTGAACCCTTCCAGAGACTTTTATTCCTAGACCCTGACCAAGGCTCTAGTGTCCCTTGGTTTGGATCCCCTTTTGGACAAATCAGACCCCCTCCCACCGCACAAATTTCTGGAGCCAACACTGGGAATGGCTGTTTGCCCAATGAACAAAGGAGGTAATAGTTTGCGAGTGTGATTAGTTTCCTACATTATAAGTACTGGGTTGTTTTATTGTGAAACTTAAAATAGGAGTGCTATGTCTATGTCCCATAACATACATAAACAGGACACTGTATGATGTCCAAAAAAGAATACTAAGTACTAAAAAAATTATAAATGAAAGTATATTAATTATATAGGGAAAATGATAATTGTCTTTTAAACATATCTAATATTTTGGGTTTAATTTTGCTTGTATTGTAACTTATAAATTGATTAAAATGCTATGTTTTCAGAAGAATTTATCTTTCATGCAGCATTGTGTAAGCCTATGAGGAAAGGCTTTGTACATTTTGATCTGAATTCCCATCATTCTGAACAGCAATGTACGCTTCATTTTATGGGAGTGCATGGAACAAAAGCTCCATGTATACACAAGTAGATAATTATATTGATCAATGTATGGTCAGCAATTGACCTTATTGAAAGTATAATACAGTAAGGTCAATGAGTGATCTATTCCTCCAATATCCCATGATCTCTCTGCAGTGATCCTAGACTTGCCACAAGTCTCTTTTATTTTTTCGTTCTCAGGAAAGCGCCACAAACGAGGAAGTTAATTTAGAGATTGAATTATTAAATAATAATATAATAATCAAAAAAAAAGAAAAGAAATCAAGTTTGAGACGCTAATTAAATTAGGTATGGCACGCAATAAAGAGTGAGTAACCCAAAATTAGGACCGCAGACCAGGCTATAGTGATCCCTATATTTTTCTGAATGTACAGCATGTTGTTTTTATTGCAATCTTTTTCAATTCATTAATTTCTTTAAGGAACAATGGATTAATAGTCAAGTAAACCTAATTTTCATTCAAAACGAAACTAGATAACAGGATATTTGGCTATGTCTTTAATACATGGCAGGCAACATTTTTTTTGGGTTATGTGTACTATACTATTATTAGAAAATTTCAAACAACCATATTATGAAATGCATTGAGTCTAGTCAAATCTACTTTATCAACCACATGTCATACTTAAGAAAAGTTAAGATAATTTTAAACAAAGCATTAGACTAATAATGTGATGAAAAGATGTTAGATAGGCAGGATATCTCCTCATTTCCTACCTCTTTAATGACATGATTAATTGGTTGCGTATTATATCTTCATGGTCGTCGTAGAAAATTTTCATAATACCGTAAAGCATATTATTAGATTCTGATCATCCTATACACAGCAAGTATATTAACAAGATATATACTGCACATTCAAGATGACTGTATGTTACAACTGTTAGTGTTAATAAAGTAAGACTAACAACACATTATAACATCTGTATTTAATTTGGAAACTGTTTTCTACATCTTAGTTTTATCTTATCATCCAGCATTATAATAATATGTTCATTTCTGTCAGTCCACAGTGAAATAAGTTCAGAAACATATTATATTATGTTAGTTAATTTAATTTCTTTCAGATATGATGATGATGTTTTTAAGTATTAAAGCATGTATATTTGTCTACAGCGGATATGCTACGGTACTGGTGTTACTTACTAATAATAGTATTCTACTTAACTTTCACTATGTTAATGTATTCCAAAATTAGAGATCTGAGAAGGAAGTAGATGTGATAAGAGTCTATGTAAGGAAGGCATTCAATCATGTCAAATAGCTTGGCCTGTCATTTTAAACCTCCAATGCTGCTGTTTTTGACTTTCACAAGAGCAGTGCTTTCTCCATGTCTTTGATTGTTTGTTGATAAAAAACCTTGATAATTACCAGGAAAATTTTTATAATGTATGTTTGTTGTGGGCTTTATACTGTAATACTTTTTTGTTAGTATTGTCATATGATTCATGTCATTCATCATTGTTATCATTATATGATCATCATGATTCATCTCATTCAAATATTGTCATCATCATCATCATCACAATTCATCTCATTTATCATTGTCATCATCATCATCATGATTCATCTCACTTATCATTGTCGTCATCATCATCATCATCATCATCACTCTTCTCATTCATCATTGTCTTCGTCATCATCATCATGATTCATCTCACTTTTTATTGTCATCATCGTCAGTGTTATCATCATCATCACCATGATTCATCAGTCATCTCATTCATCATTGCCATATCAACATCATCATGATTCATCTCACTCTATTATCATCAATGTCATTGTCATCATCATTGTTGTTGTCTGGTGGAGCAACCACAATTTATCATTTTACATAAGCTGTATTTTCATACAAATATTTTACTGGCTTTAAAAAAATGATCTGGCATAGAATTAGGTAGACTGGCATTAATTCAGGCACTGTATAGACACAATCGGGGAACCAGTAGTGATTATGTGATATTTAGTGGGTATACCTTACAGTGCAATCAGTATGAATGTATTGGAAAAGGTAAACCATCTGCAAACTGAGAAGTAAATGGCAAGGAAAGCTAATACGATTGTTTCAAATAGTGTTATTTACTTTATTCTAGCTTTCACTGTGCATTTTAGTCTTTGTAATTTACATAATACTGTACTTCGTGAACCTTGACCTATCTAGAAACCTTAGCATGTTCTACTTGCAGCTTGCAGCTTGACAATTATTTTACAATTAGTAAGTTAAAGATCAATAAATTAAAACTTATTGCTTGAATCTATAAAATACTTCGCTGGCATAAAACATCTTGTAGATTCTTATAAAAAAACAAAGGCATGATATTAAGAAACAATAGAGTAAGATTAGTATTTAATATCTATTTCATATAGTATTTTACTCTACCATTAAGATTATCATCAACATTGTCATCGTCATGAACATTATCATGTACATTGTCATTATCATCATTATGCAGGGGCGGATAATGGCAACCCCCCCCCCTCCACTTTTGGAAGGTAGAAAAAAGAAAAAAAAATTAAAGAATGTAAAAGATAAAAAGGATCGCCCAAAATGCCTCAGAAGTTATTTTCGGGCGTTTCACGGGGGCATGCCCATGGAGCCCCTAGGGTAGTATTATCTCGATCAGCCCCTTTCGGCCCCCCCCCCCACTCTTTTGGACATCTCTGGATCCGCCCTTAATATACATAATCATCCTCACTGTCGTCATTGTTGTTAATAGAGTAAGATTTTAGTAATATCTATTTCATATTGTATTTTACTCTGCCATTAACATCATCATCAGCATTGTCATCCTCATTATCAACATTTTCATCATCATCATGACAATGTTGATAATGAGGATGACCACATTATCAACATTGTCATCGTCATGAACATCATCATTATCATCATGTACATAATCATCCTCGTTGTCGTCATTGTTTAATAGAGCAAGATTAGTATTTTAATTATCTATTTCATATTGTATTTTACTCTACCATTAAAGCCCCATTGCCACCCAAATTTTACTAAAAAATAAATTCTTCTAGAAAAAATGCATGTGCATTACTAATTATCATAAACCATGAAAAAATATTAGCATAAATTTTAGTTAGATAAAAAAAACTATTTTTCATAGAAGATTACAATTTTCTTGATGAATTCTTTGTTACTAGGCAAATTCAGAGGTTGTAGATCGCATCCACTGGAATGCTCTCGCTTTTGTGTATATGGTACTTATGCAGTCAATGAAGTTCACCCTCCCGAATGAGATTAGTTTTTGTACTTCACATCTCCCCTCTGCAGTCGATCGAGTCGGCCTGAGATATGTTTGTTTAATGGTCAAAATCTCGGTCTGAATCATTTGTTTAACAAATTCGAAATAATTCCAATGAAATATTATATTTCTCAAGTGTCAATACTAGCGACGGAAATATCATGTCGGCCGTTTTTATGTCTGATATCAAAATCGAGGTGAGGCTAGGCCTAGCCTAGCAGTGTTGTTAATGCTAACGTTTCCGGCACCTACTATATTTCTTTGCAGACCTATGGCAAAATTGAACATAAGAAATTCATCTACGTTTATTTTTTGTGTTCCACACAAAAAAATCAAATTTCTGTCTTATTTTACATTTTTTTATGTTTAGGAATGTCTAAATTCAGTTAAACTAGCAATTTTGTATTATATTTATAAATCTTTATAACATAAAAATCAGATTTTTCTGAACAATTGGAATTTTGCCGGAAATGGGGCTTTAACATCATCATCATCATCAATATCAACAATGTCATTGTCATCATGAATATGATCATCATCATGTATATTATTCTCGTTGTCATCATTGCTGTCGTCAACATGTGTTCTGCCAGTTGGCAAGTATATGACCACCATTTCTCAGTCTTCAGCTTCTCATAGGAACTTCCATAAGTTTGATGTTGCTCAGGAAAGCACATGTCTTCACACCTCTGGTTGATTTACCCAGATAACTTCTTTTTGAAACAGTGCTGTACCATGGCTGTACTAACTTCTGTCTCTGTGAAGGATAATAACATATTTGATCCTTTTAATCAAGCAAGATGGTGCACTGTTTTGGGTATGAGAAGCACATGGGAAGGGTGCAGAACTAATTGGAAAGGCGTGTGAACACTCATGTTACCTTTACACTATTACCCATACATTGGTGTTAATTTATTATATCTAAGATTACTTATATTGGATCCTATTTTGCAGGTTCATCATTTCCCAGTTTTTATAATGACATTAATAACCTTGACAGCTTATAATCTAAAACTAGCAATTCATTACTGAACTCACTAATATTAATTGAAGCATCCTTTTATAATGAAAGAAATATGTTATAGAAAGTATTTTAAACGAAAGTTAAGAATAGAACTATCCAAGTGTGATTAAAAATAAATTGGCTACTAGATTTGACATTGGATTAGACAGTTGAATTGAGTCGGTGACGTCGCTAACTGGTCCCCGGACTGCATTAGGCTTTCAATCTAAGGTGTATGTACAGAAACTGAATGAAGATCTCTCATCGTTGAATCACCTTAGGTGATTGGTTCTTAAAGTGTAATTTATTTCAGTCATTTATAACATATTCTTACTGTGCTCATTCCCAATGCGCGATAAATCTCTCAAATCATTCAACAAGCAAAATGAATGAAAGTGTTTTGAATGTTGCACAATGTTACCATCACCTGATTAGCAAATAACTTTAGTATTATCTTGAAGTGAAATAATAATTTTGAAGATTGTGATGGAGAGCAAGTTGTAAACAAACACATAAATTGAGATTGTATGTTTCACAATTGAGCCTGCCTTTACAGGAATCATCTTATTAATGACTCTGATCATGAAGGAATTAATATGTTCATGCTCTGACCCAGCCTACTTAAAGGGCTACTGTCTATTTTTACTTAAAATCTTTAAAAATAGATTTTAAAAAAGACAATAAAGTAATTAATAAATTATAAAAGTAATTTCTAAAAATAATTTTCTCACCAATATGTATACCATATATATCAATAATACTGTTGTTATTGTCATTACATCGGCTTTGGCTGAAGGTGAAATCAGAAAAACTAAATTAGTTCTGTGTTTAATTATAAATTCATTACTTATTTAATATTTTATATAAAACCTATTTTAAAATTCATCTATTTTTGTCAAGAAATGTAATTGCTCACGAATTTAGAAATACTCACACTTCTTTTTGTTTTTGAAGATGTTATAAAATTGCCAATTGCCACTCAACGCTTTGTAATTATTAACTGTGGAGAATGTATTGTGAAATCAATAAATCCCATCATGTGTTGTCATATTCAAATGCAAATCTAGCAGCTGGGACAAGGCAAACATTGCCTCGCTTTATTTAGCGTATGTGAGGCTAATAGCTAAACAATTTTTTTTTACTCAAAAACTCTAATCCTCTCATGGTAGATCTAATTATAATTCAGATATTCTGTTTTTAAGCTCTGTCAATATAGTAAGGTTATAATAAAATTTTATATTATGACGTGTATATAAAATAAGAAGTAAATTTACTTTAAACTAGATTTTCCCCCTTTAATAATTTGGGTTCTGATTTCAATTTTTTCTAATTATATGCTATCTTTTTTTCCTTTTAGTAACTTTTTTAAAATTTATTATTATGGATTGTTTTACAAAATTAAAGTATAATAGTAACTTAGAACTTGATTTCCCCTTTAATATTTTCGATTCTGATTTCTAATTAATGATGTACTGTTTGTGTTGAGCTTACACATTTCAACAATAGATATTTGAATTGCTTAAATTTTGTATATTTAATCAAGTTATTAGCTTTCAGGGGAAAATTAGAATTACAAATGTTTTGCTTAGCTATTATCAGATGTATTTACCGTTTCCATATTCCTTGCAAACAAACAAGTTTAAATTGGCTGGTTATCAGTGTAAATCTAGGCTCTTGGGTACAAATTTTTATGTTTTACAAATTAATATTTTCAAAGCCTTTGTAGGGGTTTTTGAAGAAACAATTTGGAACAGCTCATAAAAAGCAATTTTAATTAAGAACTGGAGGAAACTAGGGTATTAATATTGCAATCTTTACACCATAAATTGCCAGAAAACATTGTGTACTTGGGTAATGCATAGATTATTTCTTTTAGTATTTTAATAATTTCTCTAAATTGGACTTAAGAGGAATATCATTTGTGTCATGTTATTTCCCCTTAATGTCATTTTTTAATTATTCTCTAATTTCTCCATTGTCTAAGTTCCCCTTAAGGTAGGTTTTAGTAACATAAACATTGTTGTTAATCGCTCGAATGTTGTTTCAATGTCAGGTGCTATATAAATCTTAATTAATTTTATCATTTCCATGTAGCTAATTTTATTATTATTATTATTATTATTATTATTATTATTATTATTATTTGTATTATTATTATCTCCGCCAGTAGATATATGTTTTCGTTTCATGATGTTTGTGTGTGTAACGCTTTGCTGTTGACAAGGAAAAAAAAATGTGTTCGAAATATCTCAAAAATGGCTGCACAGACATAATTGAAAATAACAGGAAGTGTTAGGTATAACCCAATGAAGAAATGATTAAATTTTGGTGACTGTCTGGATTAGGGTGTGGATGTGAGGACCATTTAAAGGAATTTGTCCTAGATAAGATATCTCAAAAATTAATCAACTGATATGAATGAAATGTTCGTGAAAGTTTAACCAAGTTACAATTAAGAAATTATCAAGTGTTGGTCACGATCCAAATTAAGGAGTCTTGCGTGTTTCTTGTGTTCAAAATATCTCAAAAACAGCTGCACATATTTAAATGCCAGTTGCAGGTATTGTTAAGTATGACCCACGAATGAGGTGATTCAATTTTGGTGGTCATCCGACGTAGGGTGTGCATGTGAGGACCACTCAGAGGAAAATGTCCCAGACCGGATATTTCAAAAACTAATCAACTGATATGAATGAAACTTTTGTGAAAGTTTAACAATGGTACAAGGATGAAATTATGGAGTGTTGGTGACGATCCAAATTCGGGGGTGCATTTGAGGGCTTAAAGGTCCCAAACCTAAATATCTTGAAAATGGATCAATGGATAAAAATGACAGATTGGCAGAATAGTTTGTCATGTTTTAATAAAGAAGTGTGTCAGTTTTGGTCGAGATCGGAAGTAGGTGTGGATATGAGGATCATTTAATGAATTAGTTTACCATATTACCTAGGTAGAAACAATAGCTATATGATGAATATTTACATTAATGCAATTACAATAACTGTGTACAGCATTTTATGTACTATCTTCACTTTTTTCAGAACTTATTGGGTATATTTTAAATTCATCTTTACATTTAAACATGTGACGCTAAAAACCAAATCCCCATATTTCTATTTCCAAAATATTTCCATTTCAACATCAATACATTACATGCATTTTGTTTGTCAGCTATAAGAGTAAAACTTGCCAGTAAGTTAAGCCAGAAAATGTCAGGAATTGGCAGGTGTACAACTGAAACAATAAAAAGCATTTGAAAAATGAAGTGATTGCATTTTCGTGTCGATTATGGACCATTCAAAGCAAAACGTCGTAGATCAGATATCTCAAAAACTAATCAACTCATCTAAATGAAACTTTCGTGTTTAAAATGTAGATTGTGGTTGGTGGTTGGAAAGTACATATTTTTTAGGAATTTTTAATAGAAGAGATTGGCGGTGGGCGGAGATATATATAGATATAGATACTCTACTGAGTGCCCTTATTATTATTGTTATTGTTATTATCAAAATCATTATTATTATTATTATTATTATTATTATTATTATTATTGTTACTATTATTATTATTATTATTATTATTATCCTAGTTAGAAGCCAAAGATGCCATTCTTGCAAGTATTATAATTAAATGCAGGGTGGATATGTAAGTACTGTGGGAATGATTCTACAGTATACTGTATGATTACATTATCACCTATTAATTGAATATACTTTTCCTTACCACCAGTGATATCCAAGAGGGACAATTTTCTTTCAATACAAATAAACATCATTCACACTCAATTTCCCTGCTATTAACTGTATCTATTTTTAGATGTTGGAGAAAAGGATTTTTTGGTGAGTATTTTGCAAACCTGTTATTAGAAGGGGAGTATTATTTGTTGAGTAGCAGGACATATTTTGAATGTGAAAAAAAAGGGGAGAATTTACATTCAAATTTAAGTCCGAGTGCAATTTTCAACAATAGAGGGGTGCCGTAGCTTAAATGGTTATACCTCAGCACCAACCATGGTGAAACTCATCTCGTCTGTTCCCTATCTGTAAGAGTTCCTCTCTAGATTCTTTTTTATAATTCTAATATCTGGATCCGCTTTGACAGGAGAAGGGATATTTTCTGTTTTGTTTTAGTATAGAGAGTGCCCTACATCTTATTTTATTCAGTGGACTACATGACTTAGCTACTGAAATTTAGTAGCCAAGTATTGATAGATTCATAACAATCTTAATATGTCATTCCATAATTAATGTATTGATGAAAAACGAGGAAATTCTCAGCTAATATTACATAGAATCTTGATTCAAGTCATCTTAGTATTTTCATAAATCATTAATCATGTGCAACATAAATATATTGAGACAGAATCAGTGTTTGCAAATTCATGTAAAAATGAAATGGGGGAGAGGGGGAACTTACATTCAAATTTAAGTGTAATAATGCCATTCTGCCAGTTTAAAGGTGTCATAGCAATAAGCCAATTCATAGTTAGAACCACGCATGCTTGTATAAACACCATACACACAACATGGGTTTATGTCGATTGATCCTGGATACCACTGGATACGCAAATGTGCAGTTCAATCCATGAATTTACTTATATGGCAATTCAGTGTTTGTAAACATATAGCATTTAAAGTTGTAATAATGACCAGTATGTACTATATGTACTGTTTAATTTTGTGTGTTCTGTTTTTCATTCTCTGAGCTTCTTTTCGTTGTGTGTTGCAATGATGCTGGTATAGGGTAACCCTATAAAATATGATACAGGATCAGTTGACTATAAAATATTGACCCAGGAGTCAATATGTTTATGTTAAAAAATTATCCCCACCCGACTAAAATATTGACCTCTTTTGTGTATGTCTTTCCTAATAAGTAATTTGTTAATATTTTATCTCACCGGCCTCATGAGGCTTGAATAATCAGCCAACGAATTACTTGACATAGATTAAATTGCTAGTTTTTATTTTTTGTGGTTAGAAAGAATATTTTATGGTTTAGCCCTTTTTCATTTTATTGTTTTTCCACTATAGTTTTTTTTTGTTTTTTGTGTAGGGATTTTAAGTAGAATGCGCAGTACAGTATCAAGTACCATTATTGCAATATATTATAAACTTTGTGTGAATAATAATTCCATAAGAAAGAAATGTTGAGGAAGATAGAAAGATTTAGTCATTTTGTTATCATATAGGATACTGTACTTTTGTAAGTGTGTAGAATGTAGCATCATCCAACCATTCCATATGTAACCACCAGTCGGCATCTCATTATTACTGTTCAAGATGCAGTGTTTATGGTGCATTAATTGAGTCTGTGTGTATACTACAACTACATTGCTCTCTATCTCTCTCACTCTTAACAAGCATGGCCCTTTCACTAATCAATTCCTAGCCAAGTATAGTAAGTACCGTAGCATATCAATTGCATTAGAGAATAAATGCTCCTACTATAGTTTAATCTATGTGAGGTGCCGTAAGTATACTATATTGTATAATACTGCTTCAACTAATACAGAAGGTTTTTAAACTGACAAGCAAAATTGAATGATAAATCTTGTTGCTCTTATTAGTTTGTCCTACAAATTTGTTTCTGATAATTATAAATTGCCTTTAAATTAATTTTTAATGGTTTTATTATTTTTTTGCTCATTAATGAGCACATTGTGTCTCTATGTAAAATGTGCTATAAATCGGTTAATTTATATTAAAGATTTATTTAATATAATTATTGTTAAATATGTAGGCCTAATATGCAAGTAATAATAACAATTTAATGATTTAGTAATTATGAAATAGAAGTGAAATTACTTCGTATTAAATGACGTGAAAAAAACATAATTAACTCACTAATAATGTATTCTTCCTACTTCAAAATTTATGAAAAAAAATACTAATTGGTAAACAATTGACATGCGATAGAGACACCTTGACAGTTAACTAAATTACCGTTGATTGGGCCCTTTTACAAACAGATAAATACATTCTACAAGAATAAATCCTAAAAAAAAAGTTTATGAATTCTAATTTGAATAAGCGCCCCCTCATAAGATTTTCTTTTTAGCAAGTCAATAATCCAATAAATCCTGGGACTGTGGTTATTGGCATGATTTGAGCTGTAGAGTGGAAACACATTCTTCTTCAGTCAATATCAAAATAAGGATATTTCTCTTAGACAGATGAGAGCTCCGATCCCTGGACAGATGAGAGCTCCGATCCCTGGACAGACAGTATATTTCCAACTTTAATCTTTTTACATATTTGTCTATATCTAGTCCTACTCCTCTTTTTCTTTTTTTGACCTTAAGCACATTCTCATCTGAGTTTTCAAGAAAAATATGATGATCCTGCCATCCTGCTAATCTCAATCGGCCGATGGCCAACAAGCTAACCACTACCCACCACTAATTGCATCTGCTATTTTGCTGTTATGTAAATATTCACGCATTCTTGATATGAGCCATGTTCCCTGGACGATTATCTTTTCTAACCACCATTCGTAATGTCCTTATATAATCATTTTTTCATTCAAAAAGTGCCTCTTGAATTTTTAATTATTAAAATAATTTCCCATAAGATCCCCTCGATTTTCATCTATTTCCATAAGCGCCCCCTCAATTTCCACTCTGTTTTCATAAGCGTCCCGTTTAAATAAGCGCCCCATTTGAATAAGCGCCCCTCAGAAAGTGCAAAAAAATATTTTAAGCGCCCGGGCGCTTATTCGCGGGAGTACGGTATACAAATGTACAGTATGTTTAGAGTCATTAATTTTCATGAACTACTTGATACAATTAGCACTTATAAATGTATAAATTATTAAATCAGTTTACTCATTGAATCTGCTTTTGGAATTATTACTCAATTAAAACATTTCTTTCATGTTTAGTTTCACTTATAAAACTCATGCATGCGTATATGTTTTATGACAGAAAATGAAGATCAATTTCTAGACATATTCTATTTTCGATGTAAAATCAGATGGTACATCACATCACTAAAAGAGTTCAAATTATTATCAAAACAAAGCAACACAAGAACAAAGTACAATATTTCTTTTGGTTGTTAAGTATTCTAATGGATGGCAGTATGAATGAGTTCAGGTATTTATTGTTTTCGCTGCGTTATACATTCTGTTATTGGCATTTCTCATGAAATGAAAATAAAATTAGAATCAAATATAGGACTAAGCATTGTTGGCAATGTATGTATGCAACAATTAATGTTTAATAATAAAATTGAAATTTAGATTAGATAAGGGACTAAGAGCTGTAAGCCTACTATATGTATGCAACAGTTGCTGGAAAAGTAATTAATGTTTATCATTGATCTCTTGAAATATTCGGACTGGTTTACATTCCTTGTTTGAAGTAGATCTACCATGTCTATGAATAATAAATGCCTAGAATTATTGAAGATCCATCCCTAGACATTATCTCTGTCCCACTTGCATCAAACCATACTCTTCCATTCCCTATGCTTTGTATACATCCGGGTCAATTTTTAGAAGGATTTTTTAAATTAATAATTAAAGGAAAGCTGTTAGGGTTGTGTTTTAGAATCATGAAAGTAGAAGTGATTTTGCATAAATACTTCTGGAGTCATCAAACCAATTTTTTAATGAGATGTACAGGATTGACACTCAATGTAATTATCGTAGCCATTATTATTGAGGCATGAACTAAATTGGCAAAATGTATCTGCTGCCCCCATGCTTCCAGATTGACTGTTGATTTCATTAAAGGAAATTCTATTATACTGCCCTCTGTAGACTAGCATTTTTGTGAGTTTTCAATTTATATTGCAACTTAGCTGGAATCACTAGTAGTGGAAATGAGCTGACAGAAACGATTTTCCGGGGCCCTTTTCCATAAAATTTTGTTTCCGTAGGTGCTTGGAAATATGCTCTTTTCTATCTAAAAGGCAAAGAATGACTCAAATTTTCTATAAATTGCAAATGTTTCTGCTTTGATAAAACGTAGCATGATAAAAAAAAAAAAATTCGTATTACAGTAATGAAATTAAAAACATTGACCTATCATATACATATATTTCTTCTGTTCATTCAGTCCTATATAAAACAAAATAATATTTTTATTCTGGTATATTTTATTTCATTCAATCATCATAGCATAATAAAATGAATTGAGATGATTAATTACAAAAGTAGAAACTATACAATATAAAATCTTATACAGTAAATTATTAAAATATTATTACTACAATTAATATCACCATTATTTTTACTAAAATTACAATTTAAATATATTCAAAAAAACCAATTGCACATAAAAAAAAAAACATTGTTTTATATAGGACTGAATGAACAGAAGAAATATATGTATATGATAGGTCAATGTTTTTAATTTCATTACTGTAATACAAATTTTTTTTTTTATCATGCTACGTTTTATCAAAGCAGAAACATTTGCAATTTATAGAAAATTGGAGTCATTCTTTGCCTTTTAGATAGAAAAGAGCATATTTCCAAGCACCTACGGAAACAAAACTTTATGGAAAAGGGCCCCGGAAAATCGTTTCTGTCAGCTCATCTTCTTATTCCTGCCAAAAAGCGGATTTGTTGGTGCCACTTGCCAGCATCTGATTGCTGGAGGTACCTTTATTTACATTATGTCTAGTTTTGTCTTTCTGAATTTCATGATTAACGTTGTTCCTAAGTTTTTTCCAGAGTACATGGTTGTAATTTAAGAATGCTTTTTGTCGTTCCTTTATTAATTGTTTTATTTTATGTTTCATCCAAAATTTATCAGCATTATGTAATTTGACAATCTTTTTAGTAAAGAATGTATCGATACCTACACCTATGATCTTATAAAATAGGTCGGCTTTGGATTGAACATCTTGTGCTTCAAAGACGCTGCACCATGAGTCGATTGAAGCCATCTTCGAAGCCATCTTCCAAATGCATTTAGCTGAGAATCTTTGATTGGTTTGAATCAGTTTCTTATGTATGGTATTGCGGGATTAGGACCGTTTAGGTTTGTATATTATACCATTATCGTCACTTCACCCAAGTGGCACTATGAGACTAGTTGGTAAATACAAAGCATGCATGTCAGTTAAAATGAGATCTAGAACATCTCCCTTGGTAGGGAAATTAACTACTTGTTTTAGAAGGTTACCTGCACAAAAATTATTGATATTTGTACGATATAGATCTCCTAAAATAATAATGCCTGTTTGGGACAGGTGAGTTCTTATGTAATCCAATGATTCATTCAAGTGGTCAAGTAAAAGTTGCTGTGGGATGAATCTTGAGGTATATATACAGCAGCTAGAACAATATATGGAGTTGCTCTTCACGCAGGGTTCCCGGAACGCCGCCCTCAGTGGGGAGTGCGAAGCACAACTCAGGGTCAAAAGTGGAACGTGAAATTTGGATATGGTTTTGTAGTCAGATTTGCGAGAAAAACTTCAGCTACCCGTATTTCTCAACTGAGACATCAGTGGGAGCTGTAATTTGTATGCCCTTAAAGTAATAACAATTTTGATTTTGTCTTCTCCTACTCTTGCATGCTCTGCATCCACGGTGAGTTAATTTAGCAATACAGAGTGATTTAAGGCATTGCCATTCCACTTTTGGTAGGTTAAGTTGGTTGTTATGTTTCAAGTCATCACGGATGACTAAGTTCTGAAGCAGTGGAATTAAGTTTGAAGAAACACATCCTCTTCTGTAGGTGTACACAGGAACAGCATAAAATCGATGGAAAATATCAAATGGTATATAGAGAAGAAAAAATAATATAATTAAGTCCAGACATTCACGGCTAGAACAGCCCAGCCCTATCACCACTGAGTTGTTCTTTTTCATACAGTACTCAATGACTGGAATGCTACACAGGTGCTGTTGTTCCGTGCGCGAGGAATGCTGCCAACCTGCAGAACAAATGACTGGTTCACCTGAGTGTATACATAGGTAATGGCTTCTAGTGTAGGCCTAGCTTGTGATAATGTTTTCTATGTCTGAATTGTGCAAAATATTACATCAAAATTCCATTTAGATTTACAAAACGAGAAACCATCAAAATCCAAAACGAATATGCATAAAATAACACCGAATACTTGTAAACTGATTGCTCAAATTGTTGATTTTGAGATGTTCTAGACGGAGCAAGATTTAGATATAGCCGCATGTTGAAGCATCCTCTAATGTATGAAAGGTTGCAAAATGCCCAATTGATGATTTAATTTTTTTACTGTTGAATCCACAAATGCAACCGTAATTTGCATCAAGACATCACATTCTCACACGTCAACGATTTCATGAGATAAGTGTCGTGGTTTTCGGGGAAAGGGAGAAATCGGGGTCTTGAGGTCATCTGCGATTTTTTTTTGTCCTGGTTGCTCAGAAATGTACTCTTTTCTATTCTGACAAATGAAGAATGACTTTAATTTTCTGTTTTACAGGTTTTTCTGCATAGATAACGTTTAACAAATTGTATACAATATCTCTTACTGATTAGATCTGGTCAATCTCTGAACCCAATCGATGATGGACGATATATTTCAGATAGGCAAAAATGAAGTCAAAACATAGTACTACTCAGTACGCATATTTTTCCTCAGATTATCCCAAATAAAATATAGGCCTATCTATACCCGTATATAATATTGAGAGGTTTCCAATAATCTTAGATACTCAAAAATGCTTTCTTTTGTCTTCTGAGGGGCTAAGAATGAATTTATTTTTCTGCATTAAAAAATATACTCTAGAATTGTGAGATTTTGGGTCTGTCGGGGCTTGGGCAATACTATTACTAAGTTATCTTGTTACATAAATAATGATGTTATGATATTAATAATATAATAACATTTTATTTATAAAGATACAACTTTGTATCTTGTTATATAAATAAAATGATGTTATGATATTAATAATAAACGTAACAAAATGATAAACCTCTTGTAGTAATCACTTCTTTTTCTCAAATCACTACATAGCTAGTGTGTATGATGTTCGCAGGTAGAATACCTGACATTGGCCGCGACGTAAACACTCCTTCTGTGGCCGGTCAGGCGGCTGAAATGGACCAGTACACCGGGGTAACCCCCTTATTCTTTTCGAAGGATGTACTGGATTCTTTAAAGTGCACACAAGCCAAATTTGTACACTGGACCTACAGTTTAGAGTCCATAGGTGAGCTTGCCGTTTGAACCAGCGCCGATATTATGGCTGAATGTCACTGTTCCCCTGTCTTAACTGCTCAGTCTATCGACTCGCCCTATAGTAATCACTATGTGAAATATATAGCCCATATCTGCCGAAAACCAAATAACTCCTGAACAAAACAAGTGCTATTCAATTGCACAAGCACAGAAAAACCATATTATGTCACCCATGGATTAAAATAAGCAATCTCCAGGACAAGCTAAGAAGCTAAACAAGGAGTTTCTTCAACAGTCGGACTCAACATCTAGATGCTAAAAGCCTGCCTCTGGGATGCAACTGGCATCAGTGGACAAATATCATTTTTATACTAATGCAGAAAGGCATACCATGCAAATGATAGTGCTTCTACATAATTATTTCTATGAAATTGTGTTAGTTGATCCCTAGGCAAAACAGCAGGCTACTACAAGACAATGTTATAAATAGCACCTTGGTATTTGTGATTGACAGTTACCTATGATACAGGAAATTTCTAAATAAATTATTCAACATCAGTTTCAAATATTGAATGGTATGATAAGTTAATTAATCTCCCATTTTGAAACTTTGATGTTAAAAAAGTCTATTGAAAGTCTAGAATACGATAGTTAATATATGTAGTTTGGACTTTGTTGGAAGGACATAGCAGGAAGTATAAGGAAGTGCTAAGCAGCTGTTTATGTGAGTCTATTATTATAGAATAGGCTCAGTTTGCTATCAAAGCTTGATGTGTGGGTTTACAATGACCTTCTCGTATTTAGGTATGCACTGTAGATCTTCAAAAGGTCTCGTCTCTAGATTTTGATTTCTCATGCATAAAATAACAAAAGGACTTTAGTCAAGCTTTTATTTATATGATTTGTTTGGGTACAAAGTCAGCATTTTACTGTGTACTTGGATAGCTTGAAGTTGTACAGTAGCCAGGTACTCGGTACTCCAGCTACTGTGTTTTCACTGGTGTTAATTTTCTCATTGCTCGTCTTATCTGATTTTACCTTGCTCTAATGCACTACACATGTTGCATTGTCAAAAATGGCTGCAAGATCCGCAAGCTTTCCCCCACGGAACATTGGGAGACGACGCAGTAGTTATGGGTAAGTTGCTTTGCTGTATTCTTTTCTGTTGACTAGTCTTCAGACTTAACCTCTTCATAGTCTTCAATTGACACCATCGCAACACATTTTTACTTGCTCAATACTCAAGTCCATGCATTATTTATACATAGGAACTCTTGTGAAAATCATTCAGAATTCTGTAATAATAATATACCGGTATACAAACATACAGTCTTAACTTGCAAATGTGATTCAAGTTATGGGCCATAACTAACTGTACAATATCAGATCCATCAATTTATGCAATTCAATAGTTACCATGAGGCATCAGGGAATATTCATATCAACCAATCCCTTTCCCCCAATTATTATTCACTCAGCCACTCAGAGTACTGCATAGAATGTAATCAGATAAACTACTTTTCAGAAGTTGACTTACTCGCGTATTATTTTGAGAATTGCTGCTCAGAATACTGCATAGTAGTACAGTAATCAGATAACATAATTTCTATTGTTTACTTGCTTCATTGGAAAATGGCAATATATTTTGACAACTGTATTATCTACCCCTAACCCTACCAATGCCTAATAATTATTCATTTTCATACAAAATACATTTAGTGGTGGTCAGAGTGGTGGTACCAGTGTCTGAAATCTGGGGGCAGGGCAAGGTGAAATTTATGGGGGATGGGGGCCAATATGCTAGGGTGGCCCAAGATGAGGGTGGTTGGGTGTCATTGAAAATGTCTTGAAAGTGGTCCAGTGGGTGAAGCCTCAGAAAATATGACAATTTAGGGGCTTTAGAGGCTTATTTAATCAATTTTATAGATACAGTAGATAGTTTTCAAATATATAGAAAATACATATTTTTTCTACTTTCTTGGGGGAAAACTGGGGGTGGGGGAAGAAAATTTTTAGGGGCGACAAGTGCCCTCCCCCGTAGCGCCGCCACTGAATATATTATTGGTCTTAATAGGAATGATATTTTGCCCAACCTGACATGTTATTGGACTAAATACACAAGACATCCTTAAATACTTACCATGCATGTGAAAAATAATTTATGATTCAGGTAGAATCAAACCCATTACCTCAAGACAACTAGTCCGGTACTGTGACCACTAGACCACCAAAATTGATTGGTCTTTATGTAAAAGCATACCAAGGTTGAATAACATAGCATAGCTAAAATGAAAAAAAAAAACTGTACATGATCAATTACATAATGGTTAAGAATTGTTGAATGATGAATGAGCGTGACAGCATTTCCAGGTAATGTAGAGTCTCATAGGAGTAGCTATTGCGTTGTGTTACCCTCTCTCAGATGGATCATAAATCGATTTGATCTAGCCTATGTGTTTATTCAATTTATGATGTTATAATGTTATTCAGTGTAAATGCACAACAATGTTCCCTGTTTTGTGCTTGTTGTATTGTTTATTCTCAAATTCTTTCATATTTTCTGTGGTACATTAGACCTGTATCTACCGAAAACATTTTTTCACACACATTAAAAAAATTATACATGATCTCTCTGGATAAATTATACATGGGGATGCAGTCTGTAATTTCTTGTTACCACATGGGCAAATAGTTTTTGTTATAATAAGAAGTCCAATCATCCTCATTACAAATGCGTGCAATGAATACCAGTGGGTGTCTTTCTGGCCTAGTATGTATTTTCATTATTTATTTTCGTTTCGTATTTTATTCTTTAGGCAAATGGGCCAAGGATTGCATAGCACTATTAATCACTGTCTTATATAATAATCAATGGCCATTCCTCACACAAGACAATATATTCTACCAAAGTTTGAGGCCTGACAAGTGGTAAGAAAAAATCCTATAACACTGGCAGGAATTAAACATAAGACCCTGAGATTTTACAAAAACACACAAGCTTTATAGAAATAACTTGGTTGCAAAAGGTTGGAGTTTATATATATAGTAAATCTGTGTATATTATTCTATTTTAGGACCAAAGCAGGAAAAAATCAGTAAATCATTTGTTTGTTAGGCGCGATCGCCAAATTATTCCAGACGACAAATCAGCGTCCAGACGTGTTTTCTGTTGTTCTACCAAAACGCGTCTGAAAACCCTGTTTGAATAGCACATGGTTTGGACACCGATATTCCGTTTTGGCCTATGCTCTTCCCCTTTAACTATGGCCGATTGGATGCACCGTAAAACGCATCCAGACGACTCCAAAATGAATTATAATACGACTGACTGTGCGGCCCTATACCCAAGTACGGACTTGTTTACCTGCTAGCAAACGTCTCTTTGTACGCCGCCTGTGTGTGCAAGAACTGACAGAAGTACGTAAACTCAGGGAAAGTCCCTGGTCGATGCTAAAAAAATAGTTGCTTGGGTACTGGGACGTCCTTCAGTAGGCCTAGTACCATGCATAGGTGAGACTGTCGTAATATCAGTGGTTTTACAAATCGATGAACAAAAAATCCGATGTTTTTAGTTATTTCTGATGTAGTCGCAGCGGGAGTTGCAGGCCACCATCAGTTTTAAGAAGTGTGATCACCATCCTGTGCATCTGTGGTAACATGCAGCACAGCAATTAACTGCTCTCCTTGCCGTTGAAAGGATCACATGCTAAGACCCATGCCTCCAAAAACGTTTTTCATGATCAAATAGATGAAATCTTGCATTATACTAAGCTAAATTATATTTACATTTTATAAAACAACGTTTATTAATTGAATTTCCGTGAATTTCATGCGAAACAGGTTTTTTTTATGCCGAATTTCACTGCGAATTTCGATTTGTGTATTCCACAAAAACATGTAAGGCTAAACCATTGCCTACCCAGTAAAGGTTTTACTGACAACTTGCAATATTACTGTAATTAATTTATTCATTCAACTGAACATACACTTTTGTTTCAGCGGCGCACACTAATTTCGTGTGTTCAATGTAAAAAAGAGAGAAAGAAAAACAACAAAGCGAATTACAATGGAACTGGCTTAGCGCATACCGCGCCCTAGACCTTCAGCACATTGTCATCATGTAATTTACAAATCTTCATATAAGAAAGAATATGAGTTGCATAATAACATTTATTTGAAACGCCAGTATTTCTACGCACTCAAGTGGGCTAGTTCACCGCGCTGTTAGTATACAGTAGTAGTAAACAATAGAAAATCGTTCAAATGATCAACAAGCCTCCAAACGATTCAACGTCGTCCAGACGCGAGCCGTAATTCAAGCGTGTAGCAAATGAATATTCATATAGCGTTGTAATTAGAATGGTTGATTTCTCAGACGCGTTTGTGATAGGGTGTTGACCTAGACACGTTTTTGCCGTCTAGGATAATTTGGCGATCGCACCTTATAGTAGTTTAAGGACATAGCATCTTGAAAGACTAGTCTTTGTAAAAAGACTGAAATGAGTTCCTGTAAATAAATAAAACTGTTGTTATTATTATTATTGTTATTATATTTCTTGATATGGAATACAATTAAAATATTTCATACAATGTATTTCATACAAAGCTTTTTCAATATTTTACATTGACACATTTTGAAAAACCATTAAAAATACCATGGTATTAAACACAAATGAAATAATTGTAATTTACATTTCTCATATTCCGGAACCATTATCTTGATTAATGCTAACATGTTACTTTTCATTATTAATCTTTTCTTTACCAACATTTTACACTCACTGATTATATGCTTAAATTTTAAATTAAATACATGGGAAAACCCCTTTAAAATTCTATGATCAATCTATGTTCATAGCTCTCATTATACTTCTGTAAAAGATACTCCATGTTTGAGATAAAAGCAAGCAGTAGTGTAATAAAAACCGAAAACATGACTCAATCATAATAATCCTAGAAACTAACTAAAAAAAATCCCCACAACAATAGAATAAAAATAGGAAAGCTGGCATAATCACTCTTAGTACTAAAGGTTAGATTTTCATAATTTGCAATATTAATCAATGTGATATGTATGTATGGATTAAAAAACACCCTTCTGCTGAAATATTAAAATGATAATTAATAGACACAATCGGCGACCCTTGAGCTATGGTCATGTGACGTTGCGTGGGTGTAGAGTGTCAACAAACTATAGTGTGAAAAATGTGAAGTTTTATAATGGTTATAAAAACAATAAACTAATGATCATGCCAAGTAAATTCAAGGAAAAAAGGATTTTTCAAAATATTGATATATTTAAGATTCTTGCTTAATTTTATGTTATATTTAATTTAAGAATCATTGATGAATATGTTTGGCTATCTCATAGGTATGAGGTTTGTGTCTCCATATGTGTATTATATAGAACCCTATTGTAAGGCAAATGCTTTTCTAAGAAAGTAAATTAATTTGCATAAAATCTGGCAGGACTAGTTTACATAACTTAATCTACATAGGCCTAATCAGTGTTTTAGATTGTTACATACAACATACTGCTGAGAAACTACAGTACAGCAATGTAAGTTATTATTTTAATTATTATTAAGCTTACTATAGGTATAAGTACTATAAACTATTGTTTCTGATTTTATTGTTGAATAAATATCTGTTGCATGATTTCCTTAATTTTGTTTTCTTTGAATCAACAACGTATACTGTTGGGTGTTTATACCTGCATCTAAGGCCCTAGGTCAAATAAATAGTAAAACTTACTGCACAATCTTAAAAAGCTATACTTTTTATTATAGGCTACTACATCCATCATTTTGTTTGTTTACAATTTGTACCCAGTTGATTTGTCATATAAATCTGATCATCAATCATGTCCATGGAATAATAACTAGTAAATAATTAGTATAATTGAAGACTATATTTTTTTTTTGAAGCTTCAGGAAGTTATTTGAACATTAATATTCTAGAAAGGAAATTCAGTGTTAGTGATAATATTTGTTTACACTACATGGTTACAGAGTGCTTTATGAACACTATGTAAAAGTATAACACTTCCCTATTTGTTTTATTTTCTATGCCCTTTATTGACCTTAACTCGTAGGTTGTGAATGATTTGGATTGAAATTGGTAGTTTTGAATTTGCATGAATGAAGTACATTGGCAGATCTAGGAATTAAAAATAGAGGGGGGCCCAGGGTAGGACTTTTCCCAGATAGGGTTAAATAATACCTCCGTCCCCCTCCCCTCCCCCACTTTGAATTCACCCTGAAGTACTAGGAAAACTCCCCTGTGGCAGAATCAGGGGAGTGGCAAAAGGAATTCACCCTGAAGTACTAGGAAAAACTCCCCTGTGGCAGACCCCGGGAGTGGCAAAATGAATTCACCCTGAAGTACTAGGAAAACTCCCCTGTGGCAGATCCGGGGAGTGGCAAAAGGAATTCACCCTGAAGTACTAGGAAAACTTCCCTGTGGCAGATCCGGGGAGTGGCAAAAGTGGCAAAAGGAATTCACCCTGAAGTACTAGGAAAACTTCCCTGTGGCAGATCCGGGGAGTGGCAAAAGGAATTCACCCTGAAGTACTAGGAAAACTCCCCTGTGGCAGATCCGGGGAGTGGCAAAAGGGGCGCTCATCCCTCTGTGCTTTCTCCACACATGTACCTCCTCTCTTTTCTCTACCCATGTGCATTCCTCTCCTCTTTTTCTATGTATGTACACTGCTTCCCCTTCCTCAACCCTTGTATATTTCTCTACCCTTTTGCCACACATGTACACTTATCTTCCCTTTCTCTACACATATACACTCTTTACATTCTCACATGCACATCTACAGTGTATCTGTAATTCCTCTCTCAATTCTTCACATGTTTGGAATGCACACATTTATAAACGAATAACATTAGCATAGTTTCAATACATTTGAAAAATTCATAATGTATAAAAGCAATATAAAGACATGCACGCATCCTGTAATTAATAACCCAATATTATTAAAAGGATTTTGCTAAGGCCCTGTGGTGAACTTAATAGAATATGATGAAAGATGCGTGGAGGATGACGTAGTGTTGCTAAGCATTATAGCTTTTCTTTCGATTGTTCTATCCAGTGACAGCTGTCGGGTATATGCAATGTAAGTGATAATGTCTTCATGTTCTGCTAAAACTACATTCATATTATAGAAATGTACTGTATGTACTTGCGGTTAGTCTTAGTACTCATATCAGATAGAGACAAACATGACAAAAAGATTGTTGCCACAAAATAGTTTGGTAAATTTTAAAAAATAGAGGTTGATTATATATTATCTTATGATGAAATATATAGTACTAAATAGATTAAAATATGATTTATATTTTCTCACTTTTTTCAAATATTTGTAAGAATCAAGTGAAAATATTTATGGGCACATTTCACCACCTGAAGGACCCCATGGAAAAAAGTCTTCGGATTGTTTACCAGAATAATTTTCGACCATTTTAAATCAGCAATTAAGTTAAATTGTATTTTTGAGGTTTTCCCCAGATTGAACAGTACCGTAGACTCTGTAACTGTAACTCCATTCAGAATTTTTGACCTGTTCAGGAAATAATTATTAACTAACTTTCAGCGCCGGTACCATTTGTATTACATAGGTGCCATGATAATGTGATATCGTTATTTTATGTGATACAGCGGTAAACTAGTTGGCTTTCATTTGAAAGACCAGGGGTTCAATTCTGGGGCTGAAGTCTGCATCCCTGTCAAGACTTTTTGTCTCTATCCTGAAGTGAGTGGATCCAAAGAACATACATAACAAAAGCATGCACAATCTGTGAAATTGTAGTACTTACTATAATAAGCACTGCGAGTATACTCAGAATGCATGTTTGTTATGGGCACTTTCACTGCGTGACCCTATTGGCCCCCAGGGCAAGAATGTAAATGGGTGGCACCTTTTCTAGCTCGGAGGTTCTTTGTTCTGAGGTTATTGTTTTGGTTGTTAATGTTTTTAAAAATATTTTCTTTGGAATACGTATATATTTGGTCTATAGGTTTGAGTTCATCGCCCTGGGCAAGTGCCCTGTTCTATACACATGTAGGCCGGCCTATTCATGAGCATAGGCTGGTTGGCCTGGGAGTGTGAAAAATGAGAATGTGGAACTAAATCCCTATTCCAATGAAAACTTAATGGTCATTTTTAGTATATGAACCCACTTTGGAACTAATTTGTTGCCATGGGACACTACCATCATATACCCCATGTCACAATATTTATGCCTCTGTATGAAATACACTAAGGAAGTTGAGTATGGGTTAATTTTTATTTGATTCAATGACCCGGCATTATGATGTGAATATTGAATCATTGTCACCGTGCAATATACCAAAGAGTAGAACTGCAAGAGGTCCGCTTTCAGAGTCTTGTTGGATTGCAAATCCTATCTCAGAAAAAGTACTATCACAAACTAGAGGGCATCCTTCAAAAGAACGTAAAAGGTGTTCATAAATAGGGCGCCCCTTATCTCATGGTAGCACTTTTTTTTACCGTTTCATTGCGTGCATGCAAAATAAGGACAGTCGAACCTCTTGAAATTCTGTACTCTTTGGGTATACCTGTATATAAAACTAATATCATAATCAATTGAAAGATAGCAAATTTGCTTTGGATAATAAAGTGCAGCATTTACCTTTTGAAGATAACTCTGTTACAAAATATTTTGCATTAGATAAACTGAAGTCATGTCAAATTCATAATAATTTTAGACATTTTGCCATAATATGGAAGGAGCATTGAAAATGTATTAAAACAACCATATTGCAAATTAATATCATATGGTAATCAGATGTTTAAAAGGTATATGCGTATTAAACATGTGTCCATGGCAACTACATGTGGATATTGGCCAGAATTGTAAAACTACCCTGGATGAGAAGTGCACCGTCAACCATGGCGGTATCACAAAGACTTCATTTTTACCGCACTGTAACCAGACGCACACAAGATGAGTCACATTTGACCTCTCCTACAGAAAATGCAATCAAAATAATGTGATTTAATTGGTTATCAGCATAACAATTTGTACGCTGTAAACAAGTGTTGGTGATGAGCTGACCAGCAGCGTGTGTGTGTCCTATGATTATCCAACACTGCGTGAATAAGCAAATATTCTTTGCCTCTCATCTCAAAATTATGATTAACTTTGAATGCAAAAACAGTAAGCAAAAATATAACGTCTAAGAACAGTTCATTAAAAAATAAATGATTGAAATGTCATGTATGTGTTCATGAATTTGGTCTGTCTGTATTGTAAAGCTACCTATAACAGAGTGTGTGTCTACTCAGTAGCAGTATTGCAAAGGCTGTCCGTCGTTCATTATGTCCAAACAAATGCAAAAAAAATGAAAAGGACCTTGATGCAACTATAAATGTCAACCAAAAGTTAAAGTGCCTCCCCTTTCGGTGTTTGTATAATATGTGACCATTCAGGAGATATAAACGGTTCTTGGAAACAATATGAGGAGTGTGGCAGTGTGTATCCTATGATTGTATCCAGCACTGTTGTCTTTTATTGAAATTACTGTAACAAGCAACAATATAAATTTTTATGTAAACAAAATTAGATTATGTGCTACAAAAATTGACAAAACAAGCCCACTATTGGACATTGACAATACAGAAATTATCATTAATTAAAACTCTTTGATGGTGTTGAGATGGCATATAAAATCAAGAATTCATAATGATAAAATAGAGGTTCAACTGGACTATAAACATCCAAAGATCTTGCATTTATATCTGTTTATGCAATATAGGAATGTATGCCTTGATCATTGGACTGTACTAATGTATGCTCCCTGTTATTGACATTTACACTGTTGGGGGGGTGGGGAGTGGTGAAATAAATAAAATAAAAGAAAATAAAAATTTTACCAATACCAAACCAATCCATCATTACTTAAAGATCAGCATGGGCGGATTTAGAGGGGTTGGAAAGTGAAAAAAGAAAAATTGACTGCCCGATACGCATCAGAGGTTATTTTTAGGCGTCTAGAAAACAAATATTTCGTGGGGCATGAGTATAGTGTGATCTCGATCGGCCCCACTTTTGGCCACCCCTTTCGGTCATCTCTGGATCTGCCCCTGATCAGATAAATTTGATCTTTGTCCTTTGACAATTATCAACTGATGTACAAAAAGGCATAATGGAGCTTTCAGTTGCACGACAACAGTAGGATAGAATGCAACAAAAGTATAGAGGATCAAATAATTGGTTTTCTGACTGATCCCAAATAAGCAAAACATGTAATAATGATAAATATGATGTAGTTTAAACTAGTTCAAGTCTGTCCTAAAATGACAGGTGATTAGTCATTTTACTGCCGATGAGTACCAGTTTCAACAACTAAAGACCTATTTGTTGTTTTTGGTAGTAATAACTTAGGCATTGCATTTGACTGGAATATGAAAATATTTTTTTTTATTAAAACAAACTTTTTTTTGTTTTGATTTGCTTTATTATGAAGAAGTTTGAATATCATCCAAAGATATAGGCCTAGAAATATTGTTTTTATTGCTTATACTGCTACTGTAAACTACGATGAACGCTATTTTGAGCAGAGAAACTATGTTTGGTTGTAGTACTGTATATTGTCACATTTAATTTTTACAAACTGAAAAAAATCAAAGTATTCAAAATGCCAACGACTAGTAATGAATGCATGTCTAACCAATGGACAATTCATTCCTATTTTGAGCACTGTATCAGTGATATATAAATAATAATAATAATAATAATGTAAATCATATGTAGCACATAATACAATAAATTGCCTCTATGCACTTTACATGAACAAAAAGAAAAAAAATCATGAAATATCCTGATGCTACAAGGAAATCTAACAAATAAAAATGCATAAAGGCAGAAGAATCATTTTCACTGCTCCGTTTTCGAGCACTTCGAAACCTAATGGTCATATTTTTAAAGAAAAACATGATTTGTTATTTTTAATTTCATGTTGTTCAGTGCCTCAAAGTTGTTAGGTGCTATATAAAATATAGATTATTATTGTTATTAATTTTCGCATTATTACCTTTAGTTACTGGATCAACACATGAAACATTAACTCAGGTTCCCAAGGGAGTAATCCTTAATGTTGCAGCCAGTATTTATTAGCAAATTGGCATTTAAAATTACCAGGTACCCACTTCCACTCCACACTACAGAGAGAGACGCAGATATAAGTGCCTTAGCTTGAACAAAAACAACCTATCAGTTTGTGACTCGAACCCGGGGGGTTCACTTGCATACCAACCTTACGGGAGTGTGTAGCAGCCACTCCAAGACATGAGACACTTGCGCTACCTATTCTACTGAAAATTATTAGGAACTTGAACTACCATTTACCAAAATCCAATATCGGTTGAACTACTATTGCGGCCATGTAACCTAACAAATTAAACTTGTTCTGGTTCCCGATGGCGAATAAGACCGTAGTTATGTCCGTTCACAATCTCTACTGTAGGTTTGGCACAGAGTTTTTAGCAAAAAACTTTGCTAAATCGTGTGAAAAATTATACTGCTTTGATGATATGGGACGGGGCAGGGACTTTAACTACCAATTTTACCTGGTATTTCCCACACTTGTGCTACCAAGTCCTCGCAAATATACACTATACATGCTGAAACTCTTCCATAAATTCCCACACTTGTGCTACCAAGTCCTCAAAAATACCCCCTTAAATGCTGCACCTACCCGTATAGAAATAATGAAGAGTGAGGCCCCGGGGACTCGAACCAGTGACCTTCTGATGGCAGGCAGAGAGCTTTACCACTGTGTCATATACTTTCATTAGAGCGTTAGTATGTACACTGTACAGTATACACACAAGTTGTTTGATAATATGGGTGTATAAAAAAGAGTAATTTTATATTTTTAGAAGATATTAATCTACACAACTTTTAGACTATTGATTGTACAGGTGAGTGGAGTCCGGAATAAAGAACAGTATGGATTGCAATGCCTACGGTATTAATAACATGTTGTGTGGGATTTACCCTTCAAATTTATGTCATATTTATTTATTTATAATATTAGTGTTATTTTATAAAATGGAGCTGTAAGAAGTTTGCCTTCTAATCCCAGTGCTGGATGCAGGTTATTTGCAAGTTTGGACAACCCCCTCTGATGAACTGTAAAAAAATGTTGGTCTGGGAC
This sequence comes from Anneissia japonica, assembly GCF_011630105.1. Lineage (NCBI taxonomy): Eukaryota > Metazoa > Echinodermata > Crinoidea > Comatulida > Comatulidae > Anneissia > Anneissia japonica. The sequence continues at coordinate 5,606,071 of NW_022704992.1, read as the reverse complement.
TGCAAGGATAAGATAAAATCACTAAGGGGGAAAACTTTGAGTACTTAATAAGAACATAAAAGTCATTAATTGTCTCCCTCATTTCCAGCCTTTTAAAATCAAATTTTTGCTGACCCCCTTCATTTTTTGGGTTCTTTTTACGTATAATTACCCCCTGCATGAAATCCTGGATTTGCCCCTGAATGCCAGTTTTTAAATCCATTTAAAACTGTGAGGATTTTTTTTTATAGAGTGGAAGTGTTGCTTGGTTGTAAAAATGCATGCCCTCGAAACCCAGGGTTCAAATTCTCATTCTCAATTTTTCTCATTTAATTGTTAAATTATCAACATTTTCACAAGTGTACAAACAGTACCCTAAGAGGAGGGGGTAGACAAATTTCTCCACTTTTACCTATGCATAAAATGTTGATTAAAAAAACATGCAATATGTTAAATAATGGTAAAATTATAAGTTAACCATGTATATAATATTCATTTTTAAGCAACCAAGTACATTTGCTTTAGTTGGCTTCACAAAAAAATGGGGAATAGTTTTGCAAAATTAACATTTTGTTGTACAATTTCAGAGAAGAGGGAGGGTGTACCGAAAAAAAGAGTACTGTTTGCACACTGATGAAAATGTTGATAATTGTGAACGACCCCTAACAACTCCACATACTATAAAGCCAGACACTTACAGTACTGCGCCTGACGGCTTTGTGTTTAACTAATGGTATTACTTTTTACTGTTAGGTTTTCTGTTGTGAAAATGATGGAAATTTGATGCCATTGATTACGTGATACTCAAAAAAACCACATAGGATCCAAAAATTGCATCCGAATATATAAAACTCATAAATTGGCAAGATTTTACAGTTTTAGCTTTGGAGGATATATGGAAGATCATTTTAATGTTTGTGCTATTTATATAGATTTAAAAGCCACACCATGATACTGATTAAAAGTAAGCAAAGAATTAATAAATTGAAATCTCATACAAGAATACCGGTATTTATATTTCAAAGATTGGGATGAGAAAAAATAATATTCATTAACGATTACTAATTTAGTCACTTTAAAAATTACCTGCCTTTGCTTAGAAAGCATTGCAATATTCTGTTTGTGGTTCATGCTTTCATGTTACTTAAGAAGTACCAGTAATTACTATGTGCATAAGATAATGAGGGAAGGTTTTAAAATGAAAAAAATAGATGCAGATATAGATTGAATGTCATCATCTTGACAAGGAGGCTAGGGGAACTCTGACCTCTGAGTGTGTACAACTTCAATTTGCATGGCTATTACAAATTAATTGTGCTCATAGCCTTGGCTATGTACATATAACACATAGAGTACACACACACATACAAATACACACTGGTTATAGTGCTTTTGCCCAAGATGGGAGCCTAGTTCATCAGTCAGTGATAGCAATTGGATGCCGACTCATGCACCGGCCTAGCTTTACATATTTGTCAGTTTCCTCTGTAGCAATTTGTTGTAGTAGCCTTTAGAATTGCAATGTCTTTTCCGTATTTGCCAAGCAAGTCCAGGAAATATCGCATTCAGGATCGAACAAGAAGACAGTAAGAATTTTATTTTTGTTGCTTACAGTCCAATAATATACATTGGTGCGCAAACACTTAATTTTGCATTCGTACAATTTGCATTTGTTATTGTAATAGTGATGTCAGAGACATTGATTATTGTTTAGCCAAGACAACCATACTGTATTGCTAGATGTCATCTTTTATCCTTAAATGTACTACAACACTTTTAATATGTGACTATAAATCAAGGACAATTTTAATGAATGATTGTTTTTAAAGGAGTTAAGGCTGGTACATCCTCTCCCAGGGTAAACAAAATAAGAACTAAAAATGCTAATACTATATTTTGCATTGGAGGTGTAATTGAATACTATACAAGCTACTGGCAAAATTGTTATTTGTACCAGAAATTGAAACTAAATTATCAAATGTCTTCATGTAGCCCTAGTAGATCAAACTGCATAATGGATAGACCAAGTAGCACCAGATAAATATTGGTAATTGATCCAAAAATATACTTTTGAAATTCATAAATGAAATTATGTTAATTTGAGATAAAATACTAATGGTTGATTTTACCAGCAATGCAAAATGCAAAAAAGATTGAATTACTTAAAATTATTATCTATTATTATGATTGAATTATTTATAAAGATCTTTTGTGTAAAGGTAAATCCAATTCAGCCTACAGTATTCTAAAATGATGAAGCCATGTATAGTATGTTTATACCCCTGCTATAGGCTATACATAAAATAATAGCTTACAAACAGAATGCGCAATACTGGATGTTCATATAGGACATAAGAACAATAGACATAATAAGCAACCTATAGTCATGTGACCTTTAGTTAGTACAATATATTATAAACAGACACATTAAGCTATGCTTAATATAGGAAAGTACATGGCTTCTGCAGTAGGCACATCATTGATGTTGAATAATGTTGGTTAGAATGCCAGCAAATTACTCTTAATTGCTTGGAAATTGAAAATGAGAACATTGTCAGAATTGTTATGTTCCAAAAGATTCTGGCTCCATTAGACTTTATAAGAAGAGTAGGTCTCCAATAATTTCAGCCAGATTACGCACTGCGAGAGTATTTGATCCGACCCATGCAAGCGAGACACGCTAAGATTCTAGGCTCATGAAGGATTTACATGATTCCACTGGCACATTTACCAAAATTTGTGGCAAAGTTTCAGCACTGAAGTAGGTAAATGCTTTTTAAAAGTTTTTGGCATGAATCATGCTACTCAGAGAAAGTATGGTAAGGTAATTTGTTTGAAACTCATACTGTGTAAAATATATTTTTAGAAGACTAATGGGAGTAGTAAAGTGCATTAGTGCCTCCATTGTCCATGGTGTGATCGTCTGTGTGCCTGATCGTCTATCGTATGAATAGACAGAATCATGTGACATTCAAAAGAAGCGTGTGGCGCAGCATGTTAGGATTTGGACTTTTAATTGGAAGGTCGGGAGTTCAAGACCGATGCTTGTCACACTGCTTGTGTTCTTGGGTAAGACACTTTATCTGCATTTGCCTCTCTTCACCTAAGAGTGTAAATGGGTACCTTGTAGGAGGTGAACAACTTGAAATGAATTATTAGTGCTGATTATAATTATAACACCTTGTCACACTGCTTGTGTCCTTGGGCAAGACACTTCATCTGCATTTGCTTCATTGTGTGCATTAATGTATATGTAGTTGGATTTATATAGCACTTTATACCGAAACAGTGTCAAAGCAGTCAAGGTATGGTCTACAGTAGCTTATAGAGTAACTTGCTTCTCCACTTACGGTCTCTATGTGTCTGAGCTAGCCATTAAACTGGTACCAGCTACTCTTGTCTGTCCACAATAGGGGCTGTATGGACCAGTACACAGGGTAACCCCGTATCAAAAGATGTACTGCATTTATAAGTCAAATTGTCTGCACTGGGCCTGCAGTTTATACTGTAGTCCTTATCTGAGAAGACTTCACCACGAGAACCATAAGCGAGCATGCCATTCGAACGAGCGCCGATATAATGGCTGTATTTTGCGGCACCTCTGCCTTAACCACTCGGCCATCCAACTAGCCAAATAAATAAAAGTAATGCCATGTTAGTACATGACTGGTTTGAGCAGACACACTATTTCCCTACCAAGTTTAGTGGGCATATTTCCGTGGAGCTACTGTGTCCTAGTGGTGGCACCATCAGATGTTGCAGCAGCTCAGGACCCACCTATCATGGAACCATGCACCCTCCATTGTGGAAGAAGTCAATAATTTCATTGAGGAACATTTCTTAAAAAAAGATTTTTACAGTCTGAAAGTGCCTTTTCCAGGAATCTAAAGATTCATGGGTTGATGACGTGTGAGATGGCTCATTTTGTGCTTCGAAGGTACAGGTATTTATTAAACTAAAGTTCAGCCCTTCCACAAAGCAAACTGTTAGAGATGTGGAAGCAGTTTTTGCTGTTTGCTTCCCCCTTGTGTCACTTCTTTCTTTAATTATGTTTCAAAAGGAAGTCCCACTCGGTGTAGCTGATTTTTAGGGGAGTCCTCATCACAACAAACAAATTAGTTTGATACACAAAATAGCAAGTACTGTATATTCATAAAAATAGTTTAAAAAAATTAGAAGTAAAAACCTAAATGAAATTTAAGGCCGGTTCCCACTGAACTTGTGAAGATAAAGCGTCGAGCATCACGTGGCAAGCGAAGCAAATCGCTCGAAGTTCACAGGAGTTGATTTTCGGTAAAGAATGTCGTTCTTCCAATGATTCGCTTGATTGTTCCCACTGCTGACCACGCGCGAAAACTAAAAATGGTGAATGACAACCTGGGACAACTATAAGTGATAATGAGACAAATTTTGTTATCGTATTAATAGACTGAGGAAAAGGGCTGTGGGACGAAATCGATAAAATCCCTAGGATTAACATTTCCAGATTCCCAAAAAGAATTTTAAAAAAGTGAATATTAAACATAGTTTTATTTTTAGTTCATATTTATTCAAGGCCTCGAGCTAGGCCTCCTAAGGGTAAAGTAGGCACTAGGGCTCCCAAGGTCCAGGGGTGGAGCCCTGGTAGGATCAACAGTTGGTTGTGACAATGAACATGCAAGACTACACGTGACAAGTGCGTGGCTGGCTGGGTTGTTTTGGTCGAGAAAGAGAAATTATGTTGGTGAATTGATTCTCGAATGAGATAACGAATGCTCTCTAATGACTCAAGTTACTGTATAGTTAATAAAACAAATTTCTTCTAATTTTAAATACATTTTCCATTGTGATAAATACGTGACACATTTATCATCACGCATATGTTTCTGCAAAATGCGTGTTTCATCCAAAATCACTACGAAATGCGGGACCATCCCTCACGATGCGAGACTGTTGGTAACTATAGTTATCGTGTGCACATCTCTGTACAGTACATTGTTTTAATAATGGTTTGGCACTTTATTGTTGACCTTTAACATAAATTTATTCTAAGCCTTGCGATTGGTCCATCGGCCGCGAATTCGCTCGCGAATTTGAAAAAGTTGGTCTTGGATCAACTCTTATGAATTTGCTGCAGGTGAAGCCTTTGTGACCACTGCGCGCACTGCGGCGAAGTTCGAATATTTGGCATTCGCATGTTTGACTACAAATTCGTATGCATGTTCACAACAGAAACGCTAGTCGCGTCTTTGAATCAGCCACGCGCGTCACATTTCGAAACGTAATTCGCTTGATGGCATTCAGTGGGAACCACCCTTTAAATAGATTTTCAGCTCTGATGAGGAGCTTTAGAAACACTCACCTGATTAATTAATAGAAACACTCACCTGATTAATTAATAGAAACACTCAGCTGATTAATATCTTTTTTGTATGGACGGCCCTTAGGGCCAATATACTCTACTGCCTCTTTATACTGCCCTCATCGGAGCTTTCGAGATTACAAGAACTTGTTTTTTTTACTCTGAAGAGTGAAGGCAATCGCAAATAGGCCACTACTGTGAAAGCCAATAAGTGTTGGATAATTATATTTTAAATGTAATAATATGTATGAAACAGCAGGTTATACCTGCTTTCCCAAAACAGAGAGATGAACAAATTGAAGAAAGCTGAGTACATGAAAACAGATAGGTAGACATGGGCAATTAGCAGTTGCCCAAAAGATGTCCCCCAAGTTGTAGTTGACAAGTTCTCGGAAATTTTAATTCCAAATTTGGCAAAAATGGTGTATGCAAGCAATATGAACTTGATGGTGTAACCTCATTACAGAAGGATGTACTTTAGCAAGCACATGAACTGGCAGCAAGAGGACAGTGTACATTAATAGTGTAGTACCAGGGGACACATTATCTCCAGCAAAATAACAGACTGTACACTTGTAGGACTGAGCATAGAAACAAGAAGTGCGAGGACAGGGTATACTGTTAATATATACCATTTGATGTACTGTATGGCATCTTCAAGACCTTTTGCTCTACCCTCATTTTTTTTTAAATAATACTTTTTACTTAAATTAATACTGAGGTATTGATTTTTGCCCATGTTTTTGGTTGAGGTTAATATTAGTGTTTACTACACCACATATAGAACTTCTATCCACACATTTTAACCTTGATTGACTGTAGCCTATGTTACTCAAGACAATTATAAGGAAACCTTATTTTCATGTTCAATCTTTTTATGTGGTCTGCACTGAGCAGCAGGTGTCTTATAGCAGTCATATTACTAAACATGTAGCATGAACAATAAGCCAAACAATTCACTTTTTGCAATCTGCTATATATATGGATAGTAGCAGTACCAGTGAGAAAACTGCACTCCTACAAGTCAGTGGTTGCTTGTAATCAGAGGAATAGTCTTTACCTGATGATTTTCCTCGTTTTGGGGGCCAGAATACTTTTTTCATTCAAAAGTCATTTTGCTAGGTTCACTTTTTTGACAAGATAGATTTTAACAATCAGGGTGCATCTTGCTTCTAAATTGTTTGGTAGCAGCAACTTCATAGATGGCTAACATAGTTCAGCAGTACACTCCAATTGTCATGTGTTTTTTTTTATTTATACATTTTGGAATTCTTGGTGAAGATTTATCCATGGTGTGATGCAAACTTCATCCATTGAATGGAACTTTCTGATTTTGATGAGAAGTATAAGTCAATAGAGTGTAATACACACGTTTTTGTCTTAATTATTAGTAGCATCCTAATACATCATTCCAAATGTCGCTGATCCTCACTAATTACAATTACCGTAGGATCTAAGCCCACTCCCTAATTTACGCCCAATTTTACATACCAGCTTTTCCTCGGGCAAAAGCCCTGGGTATGATTGTAATGAGTAGCTTTGCTGAATTTTAAAAATACTCTAAAAAAAATAAAATGTTGGATTTGAATGAAGCATGCAGTGCTGGAAAAATTGCCTTTTAATTGAAAAAGAGATTCCCCGGGTATAACCCCTCCTCCCCATATTGGCCCAATTTGTTGTTTTCAAGGGGAATGGACTTGTACTGTATCAGAGGAACTTTGGAACATTTTTTTACACTGTAGGGAAATTATATATTAAATTTTAGTATAGCTATAGTTTTTATTATTTGTTTTTTATGATTTTTTTTCAATTTGATTCAAGGTCTGAATACTGTCAGCGCCTTTGAGACGATTTTACAAATATCTTGCCATTACCATTATAACTACTACTACTTCTGTTGGAAAAAGAATCGAATATAATCACAAAGTTACAAAAACTAGTTGTTCAACTTCCATGAGAGGTGCTTTATTAGGCTATTTTTGGTGGGGTTTACTATAGCGGCTAGACAGCACAGGCTGCTATCCTTGTGGGGAAGGTGATGAGGACTTTTTTGACTATTATATACTATTTATATACTATTTTGAACAATCATATAGCCTTTCATAGCCACTTATTTCTCACGTTAACAGTGTGTATTAACTGTAATATTTTTCATGTATACCCAATATGTCACATGACTGGCTGTAAACAAACATTGTCGAATCGTCTATTTGTACAGTAGTTAAATTGCAGAATTTGTAGAAGACTCTAAACAGAGTGTGTGTGATTCTAGAGATGATGCTTCGTTGGTGACACAATTTGGAGCCTAGGCCAATGTCTGCTTTAACTGGACTCCTGATTGGAGAAAGTGCAGTTCGCCAGTGATGGAATTAAAGTTTGTGCCACCACTGGCTAAAGTAGACCTGTGCTGCTGAATTCCATCAAGCACAAGAGTACCTTAGACCAGGTTTTGTATGCACTTTGAGGTCCAAAACTAAACAAAATTTGGCTTTAAAAAAAAAATGAGTTTCACATGAAATCCATGTAAATTCATAATAAAATATTGTTTTATCAAATGAAAATGTGATTTTATCTTTTTTGATCATGGACATTTTTGGAGACATGGATTTTAACACATGATCCCTTTTAGCAGCAAGGAGCGCAACTATTTGCTCTACTAGAAGCCCAGGGGTGTAGTGTAGAGTAGCGCAACTGCGCTGGCGCTTTTTAAAAATGATAGACTGAGAGAGTTATTTTGAGAGACTGGATATTTGTCTATATCATTCAGCAGTTGTTCCAGCATATCAGCATTATACTAATTTGAGCAAGGACCAGAAGTTTGTGACGAGTTTCTATTTATGTCCATTAAAATATCATAAAAAATAATTTTACACTAACATGAATCTAAAAATATTGGACGAGGACTTGTCACGCTACGACAAAAGAAAAACGTGATATTCATTAAAATTACATTAGTACAGTACAGGGGAAGGAGAAAAAAATAATATTCAGTATATAGGTAGAACGCACCACTTCAGTGAATGCAGCTGATACAAGGCATTTGTTCACTAAATATAATGGAATAATATATGTTATTAAGTGACCAAATTAATCACTAAAATTAAACAATACGTGACGAATAAGGAATTTCTACATCTATCATAACGTTTTAGCATGTACTGCATAATGCAATTTTTACTATATATTTTGTCGGTATTTTGCCTACATTTGTCATCATTATATACAAAATTATTGGCTCACAGGGGCTCACAGTTCTTCTTTATTAAAAAGTTAATTTGTCTTTGATTTGCAAAGGCCTTTCTAAAATCATAAAGATGGGCACAATATTCAGTATTGTGCTTAACAACATTAATCTTGGATACTTGCAGTATTGGCTGACTGACCTTCCCAGACTGATTATCTAAATATTAGATTAAACTTATGTCATTTATACAGGAGTGCCCTTTTTCTTTCTGGACCCGCTCTAGTACTTACACCTTTGCGAAAGGCCGCCTTTTTCGCAAGTTATTCAAATGAACCATTTTGTCTAACAGTACAATACTCAGGTTGACAGCAAGAAGCTGTAGGTTCAAATCCTGACACTTTCTTCTTACAACTGAAAAAGGAACTTCTGAAGTCAAGTCTCTGGACCTCAAGCTAAAGTGCATACAAAACCTGGTCTACAAACAGGCCACCAGCCTAGATATGACAATAGCGTTCCATAATTATAGTGTGGCTGAAACAGGTATAATAAAGTATAATGAGCAGAAGGTGAGGTGACAAGAAATATTTGTATGTAAAGTTTTCTTTGTGATATAAGCTCACTGGATCAGATTTCCATAAATGTTGTTGCAGCTAGTAATCAACAAATTGGCATATCTGCCAACCCTACCAATTCATGTGGTAGGCTACCGATTTTATCACTTTTTTGCTACCTACTGAAATAACAGGTCATTCCTACCATTGTTTAAATTTAAAAAACACTGAACATTGCCATGCCATGTTTTGTGTATAGAGATAGGTAGTCTTGACACGTACTGCATCTGTATGACACACTTGAACTCACTAAGGACTCTAGGTGTTCAGGCCCAAGCCATTGGTAGAGACAGCCTGCTGAGGCATTCATCCGATGCGGGTGCTATGGCCCAACTTTCATTGAACTTCCTACTACTTTATGACTTTCTAATGTTAGCAGCATTATCATTCAAGTATAGCCAGTGCCGTATCTAGGAGTCCTGAAATGGGGTGGGGAGCCTGATAGAGGTGAAGGTGAAGTGGGGGTTAGATGATTAGGTGAGGGGTGCTAACTTGCAAAATAAGGTGATTTGAGATGATTTTTAACTAATTGAGCGTGATTATTAGAGGCGAGAGTACTTTGTTGGGGGGGGGGGGAGGATGGAGATTTTACTTGAGTTTAATGATAGGCTTCCAATAGATTACAGTATGTCACTTTCATTTGATAAAATTATATTTTGAACAATTTTGTTCACCATTTTCATTGTACTTTCATTTTATTTTATTCTTAATAAAGCTTACTTTTTAATAATCAATGGTACAGTAGAACCTCGTTTTTACGTACCCCAGTTATACGAACTCTCGGTTTTACGTACACCTCGTATCGACGATGACGTCATCAAAAACCCAGAAAATATTCAAAACAAACGGCCCTTTTCAGAGCAACCATAAGTAAAAAGACTATAACAATAAACTATAACAATAAGCAAACCATAATGCAACGTATTTTCATTAAACAGCAACGTTGTTTGAGTCTAATACCGGTTTGTTATAATCTAAAACCACGTGAACTGAGTGAGATGAACAACTACCGATGGCGCTCAAAATAATTGGTTTCCTCCTTAGCTTTGTGTGGCAAACATGGGCAAACCATGGAAAAACTTGTCTGGTTTCTACACGAAGCTGAGTAGGCATAGTTTCGTACACGAACGCTAATTGGTTGGCTTGCCCAGTGCAGTGCACATGGTTGCTGTTTCACGTACACGAACGCTAATTTGTTGGCTCGCCCAGTGCACATGGGTTTAGTTTGTCTCAACAGGCCCAGACAACACCACAGCTCTGTTGTTTAGAATAGGCATGAAGGGGAATTCCCAAGTTATACCTTCATATTTTCTAAAAAAAGTAATTTTTAGTGAAATTTTGCCGGGAATGGGGCTTTAATATTAAGGTCATAGAACCACAATCATAGAATCCTTATTTTGTTTATTAAATTACAGTCAATAATTAATTCATTCCATTAACCCATAAAATTCTTTCAAGACCAACATTTATTGTATGCCATCTTTGATTTGCAATTTTCATATATATCTTTTTATATAGATTTACCCTACCAAAAAGTTAATTTTAAACATGGTAATTTCATTAGGTGGTTTTGTTTATTATTAAATACTTTTATATGAGATAAATTTGTTGTCCTAGATGGGGGAGGGGAGATGATAAAGATGAAGGTGAAGTGGGGTCCATCAGAGTTGGGGACATTGATTGTCATTTCCTCCATTGAAGTATTGATATGAGCCAACAGTTCATATGTTAGGCTAACTATATATATACACGCAGGCGTAATAGCATCTGTATATATACGCAGGCAGTAACAGCATCTGTAGTCAGTTTGATACAAGAATAGCCAAGATCATCATCCATTGATTAAGTAGAATAATACATTGTATAGCGGGTGAAAGCAGCAAACCATGCTAGCGTGGAGTACCACAGTAGCCAGATATTATGGTGTCATTCATAACACACATTGAAAACTAGGGAGTTGTATCATCATCAATAGGCTTAATGACTACAAGACTAGCATTTCATTGGCTGATGGTTTTAGTAATTACATAGGGAGTAAGACTAACTCATTGGACAGGCCTTCTGTAGTTTAGTGTGTCAATTTGAACGCTGGCGTTCACCACCAAGCACTATGAAGCGATCTGAATCTTTGGATACAGCAACAAAAACAAAAGGAGGAAGTAGCAAGCGAGTTTTTCTGCGTTTTTATCGTCGATTGACCAGCGAGAGTGACCTGACTGCCCAAAAGGCACATGTGCAGTGTGATGTACCAACAAATAGAACAGACAGCTTCAAGTAAATTTTTAATTCTCATTTTATAATTATTAATATGTTTAGATTTAGGAATTTGGTTTTGTGAATGCATACTATAGGTTTTTATAAAAATAAGCATATACTGTATTTTGCATGCTTGTAAGTTTTTCTGGCAAAACCGTAAATTGATAATGAATACCCAGGAAGAAACAAAGGAAGTATGTGATCATACGCTTCTTAGTTATGAAGCTATCAACACATAATATGAAACCATTTTCTTTTGTTATGAGTTTGTATAGGGACCATACTGTAGTTATAAATATTAATATTTGGTCTGTTTTTTAGAACTAGCTCTTTTAATTGAATACAATATGTAAGCAATAATTACACCAACCTTCATAGATAATTATGGATTACATTCATTATTTTTAGGCCTGTTATTATTCAATGGGACCAAAATATACAATTTCTATCTGATGTAAACTGTGTCTTTAAAGTCCCACGTTAAAGGACGCTCGACACTCTCCAGGAATGAGCAGCAGATTGTCTCCCAATATACTGCCAAATTATGTTTAAAGAACACTCTACACTCTTCAGAAAAAAGAAGCAGATTGGCTGTTAATGTACTGCCAAATTCATGCTTAGAGGACATTGTACACTCTTCAGAAAAGAGCAGGCGATTATCTCCCAGTGTTCCGCCAAATTCATGTTTAAAGAATGATGTACATTCTTCAGACAAGAACGGCAGATTGTCTCCTGGTGTACTGCCAAATTAATATATAAAGAACATTGTACACGCTTCAGAAAGAGCAGGGCATTGTCTCTTGGTGTACTGCCAAATTTTCCTCAAGAAGGACCCCACTGAGTATAAATCTTTTGTGGCAATATCCTTTTGTGTGTTTGACACTGAAAAAATCCAATCCAATCCATTCATTCATATATTATTTTGAAAGAACTAATTAGTGTAGTGTTAGATTGTCATTATACCACAGAGGTATAATTATACAAACAAGTGTTCATTTTAATTTGATGATGAACCAAATGATGAATCACAGCTTCGTAAAAGCTAAAACATTACAGGTGTTGGCAGCAGGATTTTATTAATGATAATATATAATTATCAATAATAAATAAAGATTCATCATCATTATCATCATTTTCATCATTTATCACACAGTCATTTGTCAGTGGTACTGAATATTTTTTCCAAATTACCAATTCCACTAGTATTTGCACTTTTACTTTCCTCTTTCTTTCCATCTATTTTTTCTCATCCTTTTTTTAAGCACTGGCTTGATTATTTGATCACTCTTTAAAAGTAGACTAGCATTAACATAATTTAATAGTCATATTTTATGGTGTCCAGTTGGAATTTTACTTCCAGGCAGTCTATAGTTGATGAGGTAAAGCCTGTCCATTGATGCTCATAAAAGTGATGCTTTACTTGTGGGAAACAATCTGAAACATTATAGAATTGAAAAACAAAAATAGGTCATTTTCATCACCCTCAAGCTACCTTTCATATTTTACAGCACATCAATAATTTCATTATTTTCTGTGTACTCATGAATATGTTATACTGTTTGCCAATAGCTAATTAACACTGCAGCCGTTTGACTGTAGTGTAAAAGTATTATAATGTACATTATTTACAATACCATCTTCTGTTACAGTTCATTTCATAGTCAATATTTGATTTGTTGACAGACGTTAACTGTCTGTCCTAATTATAATTCTGAATATTTAAATAACCAGTTAGCTTATTATTAGATTTTTTATTGAACATTGATTTGTAACATTGAATAATGTGTTTTCAGATTAAATATCAAGGTTATCGAAAAATTTGAGGAATTTGACTGTAATCTTATGTTTGAAGTTTTTATGGTTTTATTTATGTGCATACAAATAATATTTTATTAGTACATACATTTGTATGCAATTTCCATTTTGTTTACTTCATATATTGTATGGCCATTTTTGTGCTAGAAATTTCAAACTCCTTACATGATCAAATGTTATATATTAGTTTATACATCAGATAATCAGAATTTTCAATGTATGCAAATTTTGTTCCTAGTTATAACTGCATTCAACTTCCTTTTTTTAAATGTTAATAAGTTTTCACAATCTTTATTAGATAATTTTTGTTATCATTTAATTACTCTTTGTCATTGTGATTGAGATAATATTTGTATTATCTTATCTTTTAATGAATTATAGGTAGATAATGTTTGCTTAGCTTGTTGGCTTTGACCAAATTGTCACCCAGCCCTTGTTAATATTGCTACTGACAAAACATACTGACTTATTACTTAGACTTCTGCTGTCAATTTCCAAAGTGAATAATTGTGGGGGTTTTTTGCCTTGTCAAATTATTTGAAGCATAATGATCATTGTTTATAACCAGACATGTGATTTAATAATAGTAGTAATCATAATAATAATAATAAATTATTATAAATGTGTTTTCACATTTTGACTTGCTTCATATAGTCGTATTTATAGAAATCTAACCACCATATTGTAATATCTTAACATTTGAATTAATATTTAATCACAGACCAGTGAACAAAACCTAGCAATATTTGCTATGCAACGTTGATTGTAGCATTACATTACAGTTAGTTTTGTCAGCATTCACTAAATACTACATTTTTCATTCTGTTTTTTTTTTTATTATTCAAACAGTTGTTTGTGCCCAGTCTTGCATTCTTTAATCTACAAATATTTTAAACTATGGATGTATGCACATGTTTATGGAAGACATTTTTTCTACAACATATTTGAAAGATCAGTAGACACTGAAATTTAAATATGAATTTTGTTTTCTCATTATCGTAAAATGCTTTTGCGAAAAGCCTCTACTTACAGGCCAAGAAAACATAAATAGAATTTTATTGATGAATAAAAGGAGTTATGACACCCTCTCTATGCCCTAGGTATTCCTGCTGGATCTCTACTTAACCTTTGCACCACCACACCCTCTCCCTCCCACCCATCATCCTAGATATACTACTGTACCTTCCAATTTTAGACACCTTGTTTAATGTTGGAGAAATTGTTAGGAAAAACAAAAACCTACTGGAGCAGATTTGTTAACTTCTCAACCAATGGGTTTTTTTTTTCATTCAGATTCTGCACTCAACAGGATTTGCTCACTAAAATTCATAATTACAATTGATTAATTTTAATCAAAATGAAATCAGAGTTTAATTTATACCATTGTTCACTATTCAATTTAAATATGCAGATTTTGCATATTGCTGTTCAAATGCGCGATCATTGCCCACATCCATATTTGAATTAGGCGTGCAAAATGCTAAAAAAAAAAAAACATATTAGTGTTGTTCTTTTGGACAACAGGCTGGTTATTCTTCCGGGGCATGATTTGCTTGTTTTAACTTGCCACTTGACTTGGAGAAAATGCTGTTCGCACTATAATTTTTTAGGTGAAAATAAATTAAAAACGATCCATTGCGTGTGCGTCTTGGCATTGTGTTCTCCATAGAATCGCGGCAAACCTTCATATGCAGTGAGTGTCCAGCTTTAGAGCATCAAGGTTCTCATTATGGTCAGCTACAGGATAATTCTTGGTCTAGTGACATAACGAATATGGGCTTTCTCGTGGGTCCCAAATCGACTAAGCAACGGTGCAGAACAAAAAAAAAAGCATGTTAATATCTGTACTCCCATAAAAATGTCAAACACCTAAGTGGACGGAGACTTGGTCCAATAGCCTCACTGTGGCCTTACGTGTCCCATAGGGTAGTAGAGCCCAAAGAATCCTTAGCCAGGGACCTTGAGTATTCCCCTTCATTATGCCACTACATGAAATGCCCTTGTTAAAAATAAATATAGTTCTTCAAAAATTAATAATATTTGGGATAGATGTTTTATGTTTAAGTGGCAAACGTTTGAAATTTAATATAAATTGGTACGGTTCATGTCATACAGTATGAGTACAAGGAAATGATTTCACTTGTAGAACTCATTGAATTCTTATGACACCAACATTCATAAAAGGTCAATAAACAGGAAACATAATGGAAGGTGATTTTTTGGGGATAACATATGGAATGAATAATGAGGTACTTGTAGTGCTTCATTATTGTGTGGTTTTTGTGATTTTTTGAATAGGGTTTTCGTCGGCAGCTTCAACAGAAAAAGTTGTACATTCGCCAACTTTTGAATCTGAAGAATGTGACTTTATGTTGAAGTTTATTACGTATTTAATTTTTTTGTTTGTTGCATTCCATTTATTCTTTATCTTGTATAGTACTAACATGACATCTCAATTAAATAATATGTATTTTGAATGTCAAATTGTCCTTTTGCAATAATAGAAATATTTTTGTTAAAATTCAAAACGTGCGAAAGTATATTAGTCTAATAATAATAATAATAAGTATGTTAGTATATTAGTATCTAATGTCAATTTTTATTTATTTTTTTTTAGGAAAGCTATTTCAAAATCAAATGCTTATGTCAACCAGCTCCATGGATTACCATCAAACCATTTACCAATTACAAGCCAAACCAGTGGTGAGCGGGAACTTAGGACAACTGTTGATTGGACTGTAAGTTACGTTTGTATTATTTGTGTGCATAAAGTATGTTGGTAGCATAAATTTTTATTTTCTTAATTCAGCCTCTTGTTTTTACAAAAAAAATGTATTTTAACTCAACAGTGATACTTATTATGTGGAAGTGAGAAATAAACACTAAAATGTCATAAAATATTAATGTATGCTTTTAAAATATATTAACAGTAAAAAGAGAGGCAGCACTTTTAAAACTAACATATATTTTTATCTATATGGGAATCTGGGCGGTATTTGACCCATCTAATGTAACATGTTCACCACATTTTTCTAAATGGAAATTTCAAGGCCCCAGTAACAACATATTCAAGTAGTTATTTCTCATACCATTATGAGATTGAAACTGGTAATAATTTGTTGTTAAGATCATTATGTGATCGCCACTGGCAATGGTACTGCTGAGATTATCTGACTGAAGTTTTCTATCAAAACATAAGACTGCTACTAGATAATAGATTAATGTACCTTTTTGTGCAGTGATATCATCTTTGTTATTGTTTAATAAAGAGTTGATGCATGTATCCAGAACTCATTTTAAGCTGCGAGTTGGAATTATTTTAGAATGATGTGTCCCAAAACACCTCGTACTGTATATAGATGATGGTCTAGATGATGCCGAACCTGAATCATTATTTTTGTTCCTTCGATTGAGAAAGGCAAAGTAAAAACTGATGAGATTTGTATACCATTGGATATTCTCAATAATATTGTCATGTTCTAAAAAAGATAATTTTATTGTTATTATTACTATTCTTATATTATTGTTTATTATTATTATTATTATTATTATTATTATTATTATACGGTTAACGGATCATCTTTGAATGTAACCCATATTTCTCTGTTCTGAGTAGGCCTACCACTATATTTATCCTCGAACATTGAGCGAAATCCATTATCCTTAATTTTGAGTCTAACTACTATTATTGTTCTGAATCTTGAGTAGAATATTGAGTGGAACCCATTGTTTGAGTCCACATCATTATCTTGTTAGAAGCAGCAATGCAATTTTGTCTTGATTTTGAGAAGAAAATCAATAGACGATTGTTGCAGGTCCATTAACATTTCCCATCAGCAGAAATGAATATGAAGCAGTGTTCTTTTGTGTTCACCATATTCACAGTTTAAAATACTGTAGCCTTGAATATAATATTACAACGTTCATAAATATAACTTCATTTTGTATGATACCCATAATTTAAATTGTTGAAGTAAATTATGCTACAGCATAATACATTTTTTTTTTTTTAATCTGATTCTTGAAAATAATCAAATAGATCATAACATCCAATTATTAAAAAAAAAAATATTGGTAATGAGCATCGTTTTTATAGATTTCTTATTGTACTCTTTGAGTATTATAAGAGTTAAATGCTATGGCAATACGAAAAAAAAAATTTTCCATTTATAGGGTCATTTTTAAGGTTTGCGGTAAGAATCTTGTTAGCAGAAGGTATTTGAAGTTAAAAGTTGGAAAAGTTAGGTAGCAGACTGGTGAGAGGCATTTCAATTGTTGAATACATGGGTAGCATACTTAGAGGTTGCAAACATCGTTGCATCACCACCCAGAACTGAGGATACGCTGCTGGATAACCCTGATCCCCCCTTCTCCCCATCTAGGAAGAAACCAATCATTTTGTCTCAGCCAATTATTACAGCCTGTGAATGCATTTTTTGGGCATCTAGAAGCACCTCTTCTTAATAAAAGGATTGGTTTATCTCAGTTCCAACCATAATGGAGCTAAGGTGGATGTGGCCTTTTAACAGGAATCTTGGACAGTTTGTTGAGGATCAGCATGCATGATGGCATTTGTTATGGCAAGATGGTAAAAGTATAGGAGTGACTGGCAATTTTTAAGAGTTGAAGCATAATTTGAGAATCATAACAAGACTAAATGTATTGTAAGCATTGTAATTAGCAGTTTAAGCATGTATCATGATGACAATGTCATGGCAAAATGAAATGAATAGTATGAATGAAAAGTAATTGTCAGGAGTTTTCATGACAAGGATGAATGTATGTGTAGCAGATTAGGAGATTCCAATATGATTGTAGTAACCTGAAATGTAATGATGTACATTAATAGGAAGCTTTTGATCATGTTCTAAGTCGTACCAAGATCAAATGCCATGATGTATAGGATGAATTAACAGGGTGCTTTTCATCTGCTAGGACTTAGAACGTAGAATGTACCGACATCTTGTAAATTTAAATGCACATGTCTGAACATTGTATGTCCAGTTCTCTTGTGAAATCTGGGTTGCCAATTTTGAAGCAATGGGTTTTAGAGCTAGAGAGCTAAAGTTGAAAGAATGAGTGTTTTAGCATTGAGGATTATATACTGATTCTATTAATACTTTTTTTTATCCTTACTGTTTTTAGTAGCAAGTACCTTGTTAGTATTAGTTGCTTTAGGTCTCTACTGTATATGAAATGAAACCTATAATAGATGGGAATGGTATATGATATAGTGTACAGTTGAATAGTTCAATCCAGAATTATAATCTATTTTTAGCTGTAATTAAATCTTCAGAACCATTAATAAGCTGACTGTAATTCACATTGCAGGAGAATGCAATACTAGGGGACCACTTATGGCAGGAGACAAATGCTTCTGGGGAGTGCTGTTATGTAGGGGAACAGGATTGTCTGGTGAGTTGAAAACATCCTTAACACAATTATTTTTTCATGATATGCTAATTCTCTGAAACTTGCTAACCGATAGCGCTTGCTAACTGTTAGCGGTATCCAGATACTGCTTACGGTTAGCACTAACTGATCAGGCATTTTCACGCAGGTGTTAACCTGTCTCTTATACACATCTAGATGTGTATAAGAGACAGATTCTGTAGTCCATTGGCCATACTGACTCTTGATAAAATAAAAATTATTGATCGCATGCAAAGCTTCTATAATCATGTGGAAATATCAGTCACCCACTTTTGTGGTGCAATCAAAACATACTATGTATTCATTAAATTTCATAAAGTAGTATGCTCCATTAATGCACACTTTCCTTCCCATTCAATTTATAGAAATAATACGCAAATTGTAAGCACCATAAGTTTTGTTTTATTAAGTGATATTAGAGAATTCATCTCATATTAACTATATTTTTATTTTTTCTTCATATGATATGGTATTCAATTATTAAATTTTATTTTTTCTGATGCCTACATGATTGAATGTCGCTCTAATAATAGTCTGAAGTCATTGGAAATAATATGTTATTTTATTAGTAATTTTTTTCATACAATACTTATCATTTGATGGGATTGGAATGGGATCATTTAAGGGATTATTAGATAGCAGAAGATTAAGATTTCTCAAGGTAATTCAGCTGTTGACGTGTACATGATAACAATATATTCACATTTTTTTTGTCGTCACATTTGAGGGGAAATCATGATAGATATAACAGTCTGTAATATTCGGAAGAATGGAGATTCTTGATTGATATTCTGTAGATATAAATTACGATAGGATGCTACAGAGGTTATTGTTATTGGAAATTATGATATTTTTAAATCATGGTCACGTTTTTCAATTTGTTCTTTATAAGTGTGAAGACTGAAACCTTTCCAATATCAATATAAGATTTAATATAATTAGTTTTTATAGTAATATAAAATATATTTATTATAATATTGGATTAATACAGATACTATTTTTCAGCAGCAACATCATCAATTCATTGTCATTAAATTGTTAATTATATTTTGATAAGTATGGTTTATGTTTAGTTTTATTTTTGTTTAAATCAAAAATATAATTAATAATATTATTATAATGTTTATCATAAGAATAATTATTCTTAATGATGATCAACTTCAACTAATATCAATTTTTTTTAAATTTAGTTGTGTTTTGTATACAGTTAGTATTGATGCATAAATAAAATAAATATCTGTAGAATCTAAGAATATTTAATGACTTTCATATTTCCTATTACAGGTGTTGTTATGACTGATTAGCTTGATAATTATTTCAATTAAGAGAATCCTTTCCAATGGATTGAAAAATGAAAATTATTCTTCATATTGGCCTAATTTGAATTAATTTATTTTAATTTATTTGCATTTCCTTGTAGTTATCCCATAATAGACGAAATTCAATCTCTTCCAAAAAACTTGTTGGTAACACAGTGGTACTGTACATGCCTGCATGATTTGCATGATAACACCTGATTTGCATAAGGTTTTTTTTCCAGAATTAATGCCACCAAGAAGATTTGCATATAAAACTCAGGCTATGTTCTCACACGGCAGCTAACGGTTGGCAAGATCCGATCCTGCTAACCGTTAGCTGCCGTGCGTCCATACGAGAAGATCCCGATCCGGATACCAAGAATATGATGATCGAATCACTGGCCAATAAGAAACTGGAAATTGTAAACGCGTAGTTGTGATTGGTTGATGATAAAAACGCGCTCAACTTGCTAACCGATAGCGCTTGCTAACTGTTAGCGGTATCCAGATACTGCTTACGGTTAGCACTAACTGATCAGGCATTCTCACGCAGGTGTTAACGGTTAGCACTAACGGTTAGCTCCCAATCCGGATACTAGGGCTCTCGTGAGAACCAGGCTACCGGGTATTACTAATGCAAGCCAAGATCATTTTGCATAATGATGCATGTGTTATTTTCATATAATTTAATCGTGTATAATACAGTACAACCCAAGTAAGTCAAATTATGCTAACCAAGATGATATGCATAATAAAACACCTGGTATTACTATGCAAGCCAACATCATTTTGCATAATAATGCATGTGTTATCCAAAATTATTTGTATGTATTTAAATCATGTATAATACAATCCAAAATGATTGAAATTATGCTAACCAAGATGATTTGCATAATATAACCTGATATTAGTGCAAACCAATGTGGTAGTTTGAAATGAATGTGGCAACCAAAATTATTTAAATGTAATTAATCTTATATAAAGCCAACCAAGATGATTTATTATCTGGTATATGTATTTAAAATCTAACCATATAATTTGCATTAGGAAACCAGCTCTCTAAATTAAATGTTAACTAAGATGATTTTAGCATTCAAGATTATTTGCATATATAATAAAACATGATAATGGTAAATGGATTAATGCTATCCTAGATAAAGGCCTAGTTCAGACTAGGTGGATAAACCCGGCTGAACTCACCGGGTTTATCCACCTGCCAGTCTGAACTAGCTGGCTTTTCTCAAGCCGGGCTGTGTACTTATAGTAACTAGGCCTGGCGTGCCACCGTGTTTAACTTTTCTAAGCCGTGCTTTAAACGATGCGGGGGGTCTCTTATTGACCTCGGGTAAAAAAAATTGACCAATCAGCATTCGATGACGTAATGTTTTCGTTTTAATTTCTTCGTCTTGAACAGCTTGCCATAAGCTAGAGCGACTTTCTCAGCAGCTCCCTTTCTCCTCAACTGTCATCGGCGACTTGATTTGATCAAATTAGCAATAACAAAACACAAAATTATAAACTTCAAATCATGTGGTACATCATCATCAATAAAATGTCATCGATCACATTTCTGTAATCTACATCGATACATCTCAGGAGCAACGGTACTAATGATATAAAAGCAGGATGCATATTTATTTGCTGAATGGGCTTGCTTAGGATATGTTTATTTACGTCTGCAGAAAACCAACCACGTACGTCTCACGCGCAATGTTTTGAAAACTGTTTTCTGGCTTCCAGTTCATGAGTATGCAAAATTTACTTTCGGTTCTCACGTCTAGCTAATCCCGCTAGTCTGAACGCCTGGCAAAGTTAAGCCGGGCTTAACTCAAGCCCAGCTTATCTCCAAGTTTGCACATAGCCAAAGACTACTATGTAAATGAATATTTATTAATATGATTTGCATACTGTATTAAAACCTGGTAATGATACTGTATGATTCAAAATGATTAACTATAATTCATACAGTACCATTTTATGAATTTTAGTGAATTAATAGTTATTCAAGATGATTTTCTTTTTAAAACAACTGGCTAAACTTCACACATTTGACTTGTGTTCTTGTACGAAGAGCTCTAGCTTGAGCTTAACTACCCTTGTGCCGGGGTCAGGTGACAGCTGGCCTGTCTGGATAGTACCTAGTCTCGCACATCTGGTGTAAGACTCAAGATTTCAGACCCAGTCTCCCGACTTCTTCGCCAGCCCCCTAAAATCTTAAGACACCTATGAAATTTACACTTTTTCAGATATTTCACATTTATTAATACAAAACACAAAGTACCACATCACAATTATGGCCCATTGTTGGCCTACAATGTATTTTTTTGTTATGCTCAAAATTCAGTTCTCAGTTTAGAACACTATAAAAGTCTGAAAGTACCATTCTGGACAGTACAGTAGGTGCTAAAAATTAAAATTGTCTCAGGCAGTCATTGTGGAGATACATAATACATTACAACATTTATATAGTGCTATTTCATGAGGATCAGAGGAGTCAAAGCGTGGACTACATTAGCTAATACTTTCTTCGTCCCTAAGGAGCTACCCAGTAAAATATTACCAGCTACTCATGTCTGTCCACAACATGGGCTAATATAGACCAGTACACCAGGGTAACTCCCTACTCTTCTCGAAAGATATACTTGGTTCTTTAGTGTACATGAGCCAATTGTGTACACTTGGTCCATGGTTTACAATCCTTAACCGAGAAGACTTGCTCCACCTCCAGAACGGTAATCATAAGCGAGCTGCCGTTCGAACCAGCGCCAACATTATTAATGCCAATAGGGCATTGAACAAGTCAAGAGAAAGAGAGAGTGAGTTTCATTATTTCTTTCCCAGTCTGCAAGAGGGTTCAGTCTTAAAGAAATCCTAATACAATCAATATTGACATGTGGGTAGAACCAGAAGTAAGAGACATCATAAAAGATATGCTAGTGGGGTCGCATTTTGTACATGTGAAATTTGATGAGAATGATTCAATAGCAAACCTATGAAGGTATCGGTAAAGGTTAGAGGAAATTACCATAACTTGCAGCGTCATTGTGCTAAATTGCATATGAGCATGGTCTGTGACTGTTGTAGCAACCGTAGAGAAGTTCTTAATAGCTTCCTGTTCACATGGTTCCACGACAAGGGGTAAAATTAACCAGACCATTAGGGTAACTTTTCCAAAAAATGCAATTGGTTCTTTAAAGTGCACACAAGCCAGATTTATACAATGTACCTCTGGTTTTAAGTCTTCCAACCAAACCCTGGGTGAATAGTGTCTCAAACCTAGACCATAGTTAAGTGACTCACCAATATAAACCATGAATATGACCTGCTTTCACTGTCCCAAACCACTTCGTATGGACAACCTGACATGTTAACACTAGGTGTTAGAGACTTCACAAAGCTTGAGTTACGTTACGCCTGGCATGAGCGCAGTTGTCAACGTAGACCCAAAGGAGCCACCTAAGATGATTTACATAACACCTGATATGCAATATTATCTAATGATTTGCATAATAAAACATGAATTAGTAATTTATCTAATATGTTCTGCATGACAGGCAATGTAGAAATATATTTTCTCATTTTGATATGCATGAAAAATCTTTAATAAACAGATTAAAAGTCTGATTTGATCAAGCATGCTTTGAAAAACAAACCACCTTTTGAATGTTTATAATACCTTTTGTGTGCATACACCCTAAAATCACTATTTACTTGTGTAAGCATATACCAACTTTCTCTTTATTACAAAAAACTTTCATACATACACATTAAATATATATATATATATATATATATATACACTGTCTACCATCACTTCTTCATTTATTTTATACATCACATCCTCATAATTAATTGGTCCAGTCTGCAGTACTAGTAGGCAATATTGTAGTTGCTAGGGAAACCTTATTTGCATATTACGTGAAGTGAAATATATGGTGAAGTGTGAAATGTATGTGAAAGATCTTTAATATTAGCTGTACTTGGAATCTATAATTTGATGTCAAGACCAACCAAAAAGATATTTGTTCTTAGTGTGTAAGGTATGTCTTTTATGAGATCTGGTCAAGTCATATTCTGAATGAAGTCACGTTACCGCAAAACATTAGCCATTACGCTAAAAAGATGTCCTTAAAATGTAGCTGTTGTTTTCATTAATTACCAAATTTGTAATCAATATTTGACCATATACACATAAAGCCCCATTGTGTGTATGGTTTTTTCTAATGAAAAAATGAGTGATACAAGTAAATTAGGTCAATCAGAGTAATCGGCACACTTTTTCATTCATGCTAAAATAATTGTTGAGTTCTCGTCCGCTTGTTTTTGTTGTGTTAATTTGAACCAAGTTCAACAACACAACACTTCAATTTTATCTTTAAATTATTTTTTATTTTATTACAAATTACATATGATGCTGTTTGAAATTTATAAGTTTCTTTTATATATAGCCAATAATCAAATCCAAATATCAAGTAGAGCTCTAGGATACAATAGTAAAGTACATTAATCTAGGCCTACCATAAATGATTTAAATAAGCACCTCCCTGGAATAAGCATCGCTCTTGAATAAGTGCTACAAACAACATGACTGTTTTTTGCTAAGCGATGATCTCAAATAAGCACTGCTTAATCAAAGTTGAAGAAATCAATATGACATATTATTATATCTTATATTAATTTCCACTCGGCTTTATGCTTGAGGAAAAAGGTACTACCCAAAATGGAATACTGCACCCCTCTGTATACAATCGTTTGCAAACTGCATAATTTTACTGTCACAGATCAAAATTAGCACTGTCTACACAACTACAATAAAACCCCTACTGTATGACGCCACAAATGTTAGGCCTTTGGCTCCATACAACATCAACAAGAATTCTATTTTACGAACAAAGCTATGTTATGAACAACAAAAGTTTTGTGTGTTATGTCAAATTAAGGGGCAGAAAACAAAAAGCGAAAATCACATATCTTAGGCATACACCCTCCAAGTGACACAAGAAAAATATGCAAAATGCAAAAGAATATGACATTATGACAAAGTATTCACACTCATATTTCAGAATATTGCATATTCATTGAGGTTTATTGTATAAATGGATTGTTGCATATTAGTCATTATGTTAAATTCTGCAACATGCATGTATTGGAAAGTATATTATATTTTTCTTGTCTTTTTAATTAGTATTTTTTCAATATATCTTTAGAAAACTGGTTCTCGTAGGAAGTGTTCATCCTGTAAAATAATAGTGCATACATCATGTATGAGGCAGCTGGAAAGAATAAATTTTAAATGCAAACCCAACTTTAGAGATGCAAGTTTTAGAAATTACCGTGAGGTAAGTAAAATCTTTAAAAGCTATATTATTATTATTTTGGTTTATAGATGTAAACCACATGATCCAAAGATAACAAGGTAGTATAAGTAGTATTATTACTTAACTAAAGGCTAAAAAATAAACACAACATGCAACACAGATACAAACAGAGTTGTATAGATTAATATCTTGCTACGTCATGGTACCATGCCCTACCTCAAGCAAACCATCAAGAAGTTTATAGAGCTAAAAGCCTACAGAGCTAAGCCACACGATTGAAAACCCCAATCATTTTCATTTAGAAACTTAAAAATCCTCAAAATCTCACCATATTTTAGTTATTTATCATTTGATGTATTTGATTAATTAATTGAATAAATGTTAATTGAATTGTGTTGAATTGAATTGTATCCAATGTATATTTAAATGACCTATTTAGTGATCAGATTCAGGTGACTTAACCTGTTTCCAAAATTTTGTATGTGAGAGTTCTCGATCCACGTACTGTGAATAGAAGTTTTTTTGGGGTTTTTTTTGGCCTAATATTATATACAGTATTATTAATATGTGTATAAGAGACAGTATATATATATATATCTTGGCCTTTGGCATTTTATAGAAATGATATGCAACAATTTTTATATGATCATACTGCAGATGAGTTACTTTTAATTTCCATTTATTGATGAATAAATTTTTACATTTTTTCAATTTTAGTTTGAAAGTTATAAATAACTTAAATATACAAATTATACAATTCAAATATCCAAGGGTTAAGTACTGGAATTAGATGAAAGCAATTAAATGATACAATTGAAATTAGCATAGTTAGTGTCAAACCTGGTATTCTGAAATAATTGTTACAGAATTGAATTGAAAAATGAATGTTAAATTTTGTTTTATTTAATTTATAGAATCAAGTTGTACGCCATCACTGGGTACATAGAAGGCGGCAAGAAGGGAAATGCAAGCAGTGTGCTCGTGGCTTTCAACAAAAATTATTCCAACAAAAAGACATCATAGCCATTAGCTGTTCTTGGTGCAAAGTTGCCGTATGTATTCTCAATTTCATCTCTGATTATCCGCTCACTTAAGCCAGGTACGCATTACGCCGATGTTTGTCAGCCAACAGGTTTTCATGGAGAACGCAATGCAACGAGGCCCGCGCAACAAATTGTTTTGAATGACGATTCACCTCAGTCTACCATCAACAATTACTATATAGTATTGCGTCGTCAAGCACTCTCAAAGAGCAGTGATAGATTTGTCAGCCGATGATCTTACGATAAGTGTGTACCTGGCTTTAGGGCGATATGTTTCTGTTTAAACCCTTTCCACATACATGATATTTGCTACAGCAGAGCAAGGTTGTTTGAGGTAGAGCAAGATTGTTCGAAGTAGAAAAATCATGCACTCAAAAATTCAAGCTCAATTGATTTCTAGGTGATAAAGATATGGTATGGTAGAACAATAATAGTGTACGAATGAATTAAAACTGTAGAGTGTAAATGCTGAACTTGTACTATGACATAGTATGACATCAGTACGATTGGTCGAGATACCTGAACAAAATTTGTTAGTGACGATCAGTAAGAGTTACATGAAAAGTAAACACATTCTTGATTCTTGGTGGTTTCTTAGTGGCATTGATTCCCCACTGGCCACATTGAGTATGAATGTGCAAGACGCCATCATGTCCATTAGAATAGGGAGCTTTCGATTGGTGACCTTCCTGAGTTCTCTGCACATTATAGATTTCGGCCAAATTGCATCCTAGAATCCATGAACTTAACGTTCTCGCATGCGCAGATGACTTTTTAGTGACGTCATTATGTTCTAGGTTCAACCATGCAATCAAAATCCCCTTTATGTTAAGATTCTATACGATCCTCCTGCAATAGGTTATTTTTATATCTATGGTAGAACAAAATTTTTTTTTAACGTTCCAAAAAATTTGTGCTTTTCCATGGTGGCATCTGTCTTCACTACAGTTGACCACGATTGACCATATGAAAGCATTAATTGTTAAAAGTTAGAGATTTACCATAGCAAAAATTGTGTATGCGAGAAAGCGAAATATTATTTTGTATGTTTTCTCATTTAGCAAAGTGCTTTTGCCAAAAGCCTTTATCTGGAGGAGACAAAAAATGTTTTAAAAACATTTAAAAAAATGTAGGTGTTATAAAAAAGTAATAGAGCGTGGCTTCCCTACATACAGTAAGACCCTTTTCATTTGTTATCCTGTAGCATGGTCATAAAAAATGTGATGTGATGTAAAAAATGTTATAGTAGTCAGAATGATAAATGCTTTTTGTATTTATTTAGTTGTGAGGAAGAACTACATATTTCTTACTGGAAGATTTTATGGCAGTGGTCGTCATATTAAAAATTTAATATAACACTTCAAAAAATAAAATTGTATTATTATTCAAAGTCATTATTACAGGCAGACGGCAGGGTTTGCAAAACAATATCATAAATTCTTGACTAAAAGATGAAAATTCTTTGTTGTATAGGGCAGTAGATACAGTTGTGATAAATATGTCTTGAGGTAATTTAATATTCATTGGATATGGTAATGCACTTGTCTTGGATGTCCTTCCAAAGGCTTTTCAAAGAAACAGCCATCATCTGGCGGAAACACTTTTCATTAAAAATACATACAGTCAAATTCAATGTCATTATAAATGTAATTTAAAACAAAAAACAATCAATTCTAAATTACTACTAGGGAAAAAAAATAACATTTGATCGATTAGGTTAGATTTAATGGTAAATCAGAATATGTTTAAATTCAATAGCTTATTGCTCTAGTTGCTATTGTATAGAGATTGATGGTCAAACCTTCACTAATAACTGTTAACTCATTATTAATTTAGGTTAAGTCTAACTTTATTACTCTACCTACAGTTATTTATTTATTTATTTATTTACCACATTTTCATAGCGCCCTTTCCATCAGTAATCATGTTCAAAGGCGCTTCACATTATAACTACACCAAAACAAAACAAACAATCAATTAAAAAATAAATATAAAAATAGATAGGGACATATATTACTTAAATTACAATGGACAATAAAACATTACTATCAGTTAAAATTGAGAAGAAATTAAGAAAAATAAGATAAGTTAAAATTGCTTAAACTACACAATTAAGATAGGAAAAATACAATTCAATTCTTTAATATTAAAATTATTGGTTCTATTATTATTATTATTTAATTAAGTTACGTTATTGGTAATTGGTAAGTTAAAATTATTGGTTCTTTTATTATTATTATTTAATTAAGTTACAGTTGAATCATTGCACTGAAATTTATATATTATTTTCCTGTTCTGTGGTTGTGCTAGTAGGAGGTCCAGAGGGCACAGGACCTGTTTTCTGTTGTCGTTGTCAAGGAAGAAACTATTAATTTGTCATCAGTCTGTGAGTCCTATTTCTTGGCATGTAGATGTGTCTATTCATAAAATTTACTACAGTAATGGTGGGGCTGAGGTGTGTATGGCCTTCCAGTCTGTACAATGGACATTTTGGATTTTTGACATTGCCTCATGTACTGTAAATCCTTAATTTTACCATTAAAAATACTTTTGCCGGTAATTAATTACAAATATTTATTAATGGTCACAGTAATATTAAAATATAGGCAAGAAGATGAAATCACAAGGTTTAAAATGTTATGCTACACTTTATGCCTACCAAACTTTCATGATGCAGTAATAGGCTGGTGTCTGTTAGTTTCCCTATGGACTCTTGTATGTAATTTGGATAAATCTTCAGTGATTAGCATTCCATTGAATGAAATTGAATTGGGGAATGCTTAAAATCCTATAGTTTTTTTTTCTTTATTCTCTATGGTAATACATAAATACTGTATGTACACATGAATTTAAAATACTGAGGCAAGGAAGGAGTTTTACAAAACACTGTACTTGGGAATGTAATTTTTTCCTGAACTATATAGTACTATCACTCTGACTCTGTCATAATTTTTATATCATATTAAATTATAATGTAGTCCTGCATTAATGCATTTATTTTGATTTTAAATTTAAATTGTATGCATCCATTTTAGTTATTAAAAGCAGCAATATAAATGTAAGATTTTCATCTCATGATTATGGTTTTTATGATTGATGATTTCAGCCTGTTGCACATTTCATTTGCTCCAGGTTTGGTGTTGAAATATAAAAAAAAAAACACCATAACAAAATAATACATTTCCCAGAAAATTTGCATCAAGAAATTGTGACTGACTTGCAGGTACTACTATACTGTAGCATTGTTGCCTTAGCAATTTCATCTTGAATAATATGCAAATTACCATGCCCGATAATGTTACTTGCCCTGTGGCAGTGTTACTGATGTATAGAACACTTGATGTATGGTGTACGTTGACGATGTACATTTCTGCTTTCATTTCAGTATCACAGTAAAGTCTCATGTTTTACAATGGAATTAATTGAAGAGCCTTGCACTCTAGGAGTTTACGCCTCTTGCATTATACCACCAACATGGATCATACGACTGCCAAAACAGAGGGTTCCAGTAAGTACTGCATTATTCATGTACTTACAACTTATTGATTTGAAGCTTAGTGTAAACATTGTTTAATTAATAAAGATGTATTTTTGCCATCATATGTTTGAATTATGAACAAACTTAAAGCATTGATTTACACTGTAATTCTCTAATATATATTTCATTTCTAAAGCCCCATCCAGACTATCAAATTTCATTTGACAAACAAATTGTATAATTTATTGTATAAAAAGTAATCATTTCATTTAAAAAAAAAATTTTTTTTTAGTCCTACACATTATATTTTTAATTACTATAATATTGCATAATTCATGTGTAAAAAGTAAATTAATCACTCCTACACTGAAATGATAAGATTAAGGCGTGTCTAATTCATTGTTTTAGACTTCTTTTAAATCATCTCAGAGGAGAAAACGACGTACATCAACAAAGCGTAGAGTGAGCAGTAAAAAGGAGGAAAGCAAGCCAACAAGACCGTTTGTAATCAAATCCATCCCATCTCCACAGTCTAAGCCTTTACTTGTCTTCATTAACCCTAAAAGTGGCGGCAATCAGGTTAGTCATTTTGCATACGTTTTACGAATATGAAATAAAGTATATCTTAAATTGTTAATATATTATTTAAATAATATTTTTTGTTTATTATATTGTTTTTAAATATTGTTAACCCCACATACTGTATCACAAAGGTAGGTATCATATCAATTTCCATCGAGCTGTCAATCAGTTAATCATTGTTTGGTTTCTACATTAAGTATATAAACTGATTGTTCTCATCAGGGTGCTAAGCTATTGGTCAAGTTTCAGTGGTTGCTTAACCCTCGACAGGTGTTTGACCTCATGCAAGATGGGCCAAGAGAAGCGTAAGTACCTAGATTAAATTTCTAAAGACTGTATAATGTAAACGTTGCCATTAATCTTGTGCTGAAGTTAATGTTAACAACTATCTTGCTCAACGTTTGTTTAAATTGATTTAGACTTGAAGTATATCGCAAAGTACCAAATCTTAGGATACTCGTGGGCGGAGGAGATGGTACCGTGGGATGGATTTTATCGGAACTCGATAAACTCAAGTTCAAACCATTTCCTCCTGTGGCTATAATTCCACTTGGAACAGGAAATGACCTTGCTCGAACTTTGAACTGGGGAGGGGTGAGTACCATAAATACAATTCCTTAACCAACCATACTCTACTTCAAAATTTACTATTAATATGCATGTGTATGGTTTTGCGATCATTTGATATATATATATATATATATATATATGTATATATATATATATATATATGTATGTATGTGTGTGTGTATAAGGTATGGTTTTTAAATTAATTAATATGTATGTATATAGGTTATGAGTTTGAAATCAATTAATATGCATGAATATTGTGATTATATAGGCTAAAATCAAATATTGTGCCTTACAGATAATGACATAGATAATATGTAGGTTAATTGGTAATTTATTTTTTTAAATCAAGTTGCTACCTGATTGTGTTCATATTTTATGAAGAGCGTGACGGAAATCAAATGCTTTTACTAGAATTAATGATGACCTTCCCATTAGCTTACCTGTAAGGAAGTCCTTGACGAGGCTTTTTTTTTTTTTCTTCTGTTGTGCATCATGTTATGTGATTGTTATTTTGTTATGGATATTACAAACTGAATACCTTTGATGTTTTGCCAATCTGTTTTAACAAACAACCATTTGTGAAATGCATTTTAAGCTTCTATAGAAATTGTCATTTGACATTCAGAAAGTATAATGGTGGCTGTCATCACTTATAATTCAGAATAAATGCATTACTTTGAAATTGTCATTTTTTTACTGCTGAAGTTTAGTAAAACATAATTTCCTCATTACTCATTGAACATTTTCATCATAATCATCGTTACTATCGTTCATCATCAGTTTATCCACATGTTACCATTAAACTTTATGATTATTATACAGACAGGAACTACCATACAACTTTCAATAGATTTTCTCTGTGTTGAACATAAATTTATCACATTCGTTTTCTTCTCAAATATTTTTCTTATAATTTCCTTAATTTTAAATTGACTCCTTGTAGCAAAATATGCATTACTTAGTATTTATTGGGTGTAAGTAATTGTCCTACATTCGGGTTCATTATTAGTTCATTAGTGCTTTCTAGTAATATGATATTTGCTTCAAGCTGTTCTGGTCACATCTAACATGTTATTTCAAGGATATACATTGCCTTTTGGAATATAATTGTTGTTTTACATGTCCACTTTTTTTTTAAATGAATAATCAAATCATTTACTGTACAGTAATGTAGGTTGGAGATATATATCCTGTTTTGAGGTTTTTTTAATTATTATTATCCATTACCAAGTGACTCACCACTCTTGAAAGACTATGAGATTAGGGAAGTAACTTAGATGTTAACAAACTCCTGTTGGTCCAGGAATTCAACCCAGAACCATATGATTGAGCTCCCATACAGCTCCACTACTTACCCTGCTGACAATGTTAGTCTTTTCGCCGCTATCATTTCCAAAGATTTGTTTTGGACCTAGCACATTACAGGGATTATATAAAGATGATCAATATATTTTCTTCCTCCCCATGCACTTTTTACTGTATTTATATGATCTACAATAGCCTCTTATGAACAGTTACTTCACTAAGTTAATAATAGGCTGCAGATATACCTCTTTCATTTTATTCCAATATCAGTGAGCCTCCAGGTTTTGGTATTGTTCCACAGAGCAATAGAGTGAATGAACAGTTACTTCACAAAGTTAATGATAGGTTGCAGATGATACCTCTTTCATCTTATTCCAATATCAATGAGCCTCCGGGTTTTTGTATTGTTCCACAGAGCAATAGAGTGAATGTTGCATCAGCTAGTATTTTCTACATAATTATACCGCTTTTCTAAATCCATCTGTTTTTAATAACATCCTAAGAGTAGCAATTTGCATAGAAATTACTGGATATTCACAGATTGGACATTACTCTTACATTCCTAGGTGAAAACTTAACTTATATCTTGAAGTCTTGCCATCCTAGATCAGTAGATGCCAATCCAATTACAAGGGGGTGCTCTTGCTTATCTTCGTATGTTAACGCTGTGATTTGTTCCGATAAAAGAGAACAGTGTTCATGACCACTAAAAGAATTGGCATTTGCATTTTATCTCGTTCATTTTCTTTTGTGAGAACACTTCATGAATCAACCACATGACTGGGAGTAAACCCATGCACGAAAAACTACGGTAACAGTCATTATTTTTCCGTCAGTTAATCTAAAATATGGATTGATATTCACATCATAACTGAAATTTGATAATCTATGTTGTTACAGTTTTTGAGACTGGTAGGTTTTGAATCCCAGACTTTATTGAGTGCGTCAGTTTTGCATTATGTCCGTAGGCTTTGAAATACGTGCAGTTATAATATTGATGCAATGGAATTGTTTTTGTATTGTCTGATTTTTTTGTTTATGGTTTCTCGACATTCCTATTTTTTCAATGCGGAAAAAATTTCCAAACTATTTCAGTTGGATTTGAAAAATATTGGTTGTTTAATTGAGGGATAAATGATGAAATTTATAATGCTGGAATTTCAAAAAGAAAAGTTGTTTGTATTTTTAAAATGGAAGTGTGTGGAACTTTACGGGATGCAGCTGTCAACCCCATGCATCTTGTAAAGTGGTTACCTGAAGAATTGATGAGCTTACCTGTAAGAATTGATGAGTTCCTGATTGATATCTTACACAACCTAAGAAAAGTAAAGTACAAATGGAATTGAAAAGCTTGCAGGCATTGTATGGAGTCGATGTGCAAATGATATTTAAGCATGTACACGTACCTGCAAGATATTGAAAAGAATTCTTTACACCATTGGGAGCCATTAACAACATATTTCTGAGTACAGTTGTTAAAGATGATGTACAATTAAACATATAAAACATGTGGAGAAAATTTTTGTTAACAAAAATGAGAAATTGAACTGCTCATTTAAAAGATTCAAATAAGTTATATCTAATAAGACATATTATATATCAAAACAATTAAGTTTTAACTGATTCACAGAAGTTTTACTTTAAACATTCTTACTTGATTACCAAATTGCAAAGAAAATAAGAATTGTCTTATTTATGTGCACCTTTTTAATTAAAAACTAAGTTAATTTCAGTAGCAAATCATATATTGAATTTTCTTTTCTTTTTCAAATTTTGTTTACATCAACACAAAAAAATAAGCAAGTTCCTCAAGTATCCAGTTTTCCCCAAAACATTCTCTTCAACAACATGAATCGCACTTCAACATTGATTCAAGAGTGATCTACTGCTACCAAACCCAATACTACACCTGAAAGCCATAAGCACTTTGATATTGCCACATATTGAGAAATAACAAGCATCATCGAAATAACAAGCTCATCCATCACGTCATGAAATCAATATCTACCGCCTCTAACAAAGTTACTTGCGTCATTACCTCATGAAAGACCCTATACCAAACTTTACATGCATGTTTCTGAAGCATTGAGTTCCACTGTTTGACATTATATGAAGAGGGAGGAACCATGTCCATGCCTTAGCATCCTGCTAAAGCAGCTGTGCAGATGTTGTTAGTTCATTTATTTCAGGTGCATACATATTATATGCAAAATATGTCACATACTTGCCAAAAATAGAGATGAACAGAGGCAGGGATAATAATCAATTAATGATTTGCTGTGGGGAGCTGAATCTAAAAAAAATAACTTACAAAAGTGCAACACATTTTTCATTAGCTCCATTAATGGTATGCTATAAAAAAAAAATCACTATTTAAAAAGTAGATTATGTCCTATTTAATATTGGCAGAGGACATCAACAAAGGTCACTCTCACTATTGCGATTCATTGTCACTGCTATTATCCATACCACCATCTGACCATAATCATGACCATCATCACCCTTACCATTCATTGCCACTGCCGTCATCCACATCATATCCTTGCCACCATCACCACCATCGTCACTCTCACCATTCAGATTCATCACCACTGCCATCATCCACATTAATGCCCTCACCACCATCACCACCATCATCACCCTCACTATTCAGAATCATTGACACTTCATTAATGCCCTCACCACCGTAATTACCACCATCATCATCCTCACCATTCAGAATAATTGACACTGCCGTTATCCACATTAATGCCCTCACCACCATCATCACCCTCACTTTTCAGAATCATTGACACTTCATTAATGCCCTCACCACCACCATCATCCTCTCCATTTAGAATAATTGACGCTACCGTCATCCACATTAATGCTCTCACCACCATCATCACCCTCACTTTTCAGAATCATTGACACTTCATTAATGCCATCACCACCACCATCATCCTCTCCATTTAGAATAATTGACGCTACCGTCATCCACATTAATGCTCTCACCACCATCATCACCCTCACTTTTCAGAATCATTGACACTTCATTAATGCCCTCACCACCACCATCATCCTCTCCATTTAGAATAATTGACGCTACCGTCATCCACATTAATGCTCTCACCACCATCATCACCCTCACTTTTCAGAATCATTGACACTTCATTAATGCCCTCACCACCACCATCATCCTCTCCATTTAGAATAATTGACGCTACCGTCATCCACATTAATGCTCTCACCACCATCATCACCCTCACTTTTCAGAATCATTGACACTTCATTAATGCGGGTTGTCAGTGAGGAAATGGCGTTCGGTTGAACTCTTTTTACAACGATAGCAACGGAGTAGTATCACGTGGTATCTGTCTCTTATACACATCTAGATGTGTATAAGAGACAGATTATGTCCTATTTAATATTGGCAGAGGACATCAACAAAGGTCACCCTCACTATTGCGATTCATTGTCACTGCTATTATCCATACCACCATCTGACCATAATCATGACCATCATCACACTTACCATTCATTGCCACTGCCGTCATCCACATCATATCCTTGCCACCATCACCACCATCGTCACTCTCACCATTCAGATTCATCACCACTGCCATCATCCACATTAATGCCCTCACCACCGTAATTACCACCATCATCATCCTCACCATTCAGAATAATTGACACTGCCGTTATCCACAATAATGCCCTCACCACCATCATCACCCTCACTTTTCAGAATCATTGACACTTCATTAATGCCCTCACCACCATCACCACCACCATCATCCTCTCCATTAAGAATAATTGACGCTACCGTCATCCAGATTAATGCTCTCACCATCATCACCACCATCATCACCCTCACTATTCAGAATCATTGCCATAATTGCCACCATCCATATCATCCCCCTTACCAAATTCTTCCTTACCTTTAAAGTTTTCAGAACCATCATCTCCCCATGAAATCATCCTCATCATGACCTCCAAGTCATTTCCTCATTAAAATAAATTGGTATCATAATCAACGTCACTATTTTCATTGTTGTGGCTCAATCAAATGACTAATAATTACCAATTTAGAACACTAAATATTGTTATGATTAGCAGTGGCAGCACCAACGGCACCCAGGGGTCACAGGACAATCATTTCATTAGGGAACACTACTTTGAAAAAAAAAAAAATTTTTATAGCCTGAAAGTGACATTTCTGAGCATCAAGTGTTTATTCTTAAAATTTGCTCAAAAACATGGTGCGCTGAGACGGGACATTGGGCCGCTGGTCAGCATCTTTGGTCCCCATGTCGGGGAATATCTGGTGCTACCAACGAAAGAGCAGCCAGATACTATTGCTATTATAGTAAGATAAGATTTATTGGTTCTCTCTTTTATAACAGAGGAACACTCTCGCGCAGGAGAGGTTCAACCCATACAACAGTTACAAAACAACAACAGACAATATATAAAAATGAATTATTGAAAAGGTAAATGAGTAAAGAAAAAATACTGGACAAATTTATTTTTGAGTATTCTTACAGGTATTTATCTTTATTCAAACGCAATGACATTGAGTTGAGTTGAAAGCATGCCCATGTAGCCATAGGCTTCTTTATTCAAAGCTATACACAAAAAAAAATAGAAGAAAGTTCTATACAATAATGTGTGTCAATAATAATGAAGGTGTTTATAAATATAAAATGAGAATGATAAACTACCCCTGCTAAGAGCTGTATGCAATTGCATTAGCAGGTGTGTTTCACCCAGTGGTGGATATTACACTTCCACCTGTAAAGGAAGAAACATAATATTCTAATAAAATTTTGCAATATGTGTAAGACCATATATTATATAGTGTAAAGTGTGAACACATTGCAATACAGTTAATGACATGTCAGTATAGTAATTTTTTTTTTTTTTTTTTTTTTCAGGGCTACACTGATGAACCAATATCCAAGATACTAAGCTATGTGGAAGATGGCCCAGTCTCGCAACTTGACAGGTATATCCTAAAGATTGTCACGTTTACACTTAGAGCTGTTTTGTCACCACACCTTATTGAGTACCACAGTCGTGTCGTCACAACACCAGGTGGCACCCTCTGGACGTTGGTTACCGTTTTTTACACCTGAATGACTTCATAATCTTAATGGTTTAGAATAGGCTTTCTTAAATATTCATTTTAAAACCTAATAATTTACCATCAAAATGTATTAAAAGGCAAAAAACTTGCATTATATTAGTTATCGAACTCTTAATCATCAATTAACATTTACAAAGAAAAATTAAGATACAACTTCTTAATAATTATGTTAGAAATTAGGATCAATGGTTTGTCAGTGGAGAAAATGGCGTCAGTTGAACGCATTTGGTGTTGCCGATAGCAATGGAGTAGTATCACGTGGTATTGTGACATAACACTGTAGTACTCTATATTATTGTAAATTCATCATGCTTTTTGTTTTATAATTTTATGTAAACGCAT
Source organism: Anneissia japonica (assembly GCF_011630105.1). Taxonomy (NCBI): domain Eukaryota; kingdom Metazoa; phylum Echinodermata; class Crinoidea; order Comatulida; family Comatulidae; genus Anneissia; species Anneissia japonica. Next base: position 5,568,385 of record NW_022704992.1, on the reverse strand, counting down.
AGAGGCATTGCGCAATATGCACTATATAAATGTAAATTATTATTATTATTATTATTAATGATCTGTCTGCAATACCCTCAAATGTAGTGTAAATTGAATGGCTTCAAATGAGACAAAGAAATACTATTTACCCTGATTTATAAACATTTTACTACATAAATTCTAAAAACGCTAATTTATTGGTCTAGTCATAGAAATTGTTATGTAATTGACCTAAATTTGCCTGTTCATTGGCAAAGAATATATTGTCTATTTCCAATTTTCTATTAAAATCTAATAAGGGTTTATAAAGCCTAAATACATATAAATATATAAATTTCCTATACCATTGGTCTAGCAATAAACAAGCTTTACAAATTAAACATATTAAATATTGAATTTTATTATTCAAATATTGATTAACTCAACACATAGTGTAAAAGGTACACAATTTTATTGGCTATCTATTGGATCGTGTCTAACCAGTATAGTAATGCATCAATATTGATTTTTTGTTCAAACATAAAAGATATTTTTATTTTTATCTTTGTATTTATATTGATTTACTGATAAAGCTGTAGTCTTACAGGAAGTGAAAAAAATCAATAAATTCAACATTATTATGTAACAGTGCTGTTACATTTATGTACACTAGTTTAACCATGACATTATACACTGACACACTAAACTATAATAAACATTTATGTATACTAACTGTTTAACCTTGTGTTTACAGTATGTACACTCTAACACACTAACTACACATTTATGTATACTAATTAATTTAACCTATACCTTTACATCTAACACATTAACTACACTAACAATTTATGTAAACTAACAGCAATACCTTTTTTAAGCAAGTCAAAGCTCCAGCATTTTGTGCTGTGGAATATTTAACCATTATTATTAATATTAACTTCACTAACTAATACACTATCTTGACTTGTGATTTATATACAATAACTATTTTAACCTTGTACAAAACACATGAACCAAATTAACACACTACAGTAATCATTTATTTTACACTACTTAACCTTGGTATGTACTTGATTTATTAGGTGGGACCTCCATGTGGAAAAAAACCTTGGTGTTGACTACACACCTATGGAGAATGAGCGAGTTACAGATGAGTTGCCATTAAGTGTTGTTAACAACTACTTCAGTTTGGGAGCTGATGCAGCAACTGTATTGGACTTCCATGAATCAAGAGGTTAGGCATCATTTATCCTTGCTCTATATTTGTGTGGAGTGGTTGGCGCAGCAGTTGTATTTCGGTCTTTCAACCTTAAGGTTTGAGGTTTGAACTTTCGCTGTGAATTTCGCTTGTGTCCTTGGGCCAGGCTCTCTACCTGCATTTTTCTCTCTCCACCCAGGAAGTATAAATAACTATAACAATTTTCCTGGTAACATTTGTAATGAATAATACACAACATCTAATACAAGACCATAAAATAGTATGTAATTATATACTGCAATTTACATAAATTTGTATAGTTACAAAATAATTATATACTGCACATCAATGTTATTAATGCCAAACACTTTCATGATTTTTTAAAAATTTAATTATTTAATAATATAAATAAATTTGGAATTAAAAATTGTAGCTAGGCCCCTAGGACCCACGGCGGCCTTAATACGGTGCCAGTACTAATGTGTCCCCTGTCTTGCCTAACTCTCATGCGAGGGTCATTAGAGGAGAGAGCGATTGACTCCAGTTTGCCGAATTTCAACCGAGTAGTTCAGCACAAGGAGCAGGAACTTTACCTCTTGGCCAAACGCTCAGCTCAGCTCATTTACATCTACCTTGCCTTATGCATGTTAATAACAATATTTCTTTCGTAACAGAAAAAAGTCATCAACATGGTGTATACCGTATAATGAAAGTTTCATTTAATAAATAATCTAAGTTGTTAACATTATAACAGGTATACAATGATGCAAAAAGTCCAAAATAAATTACAAAAGCGTTAAAAAATAATCCGGTTGTTATGTTACAGAGGCTAATCCTGAAAAGTTCAACAACAGACTTCGCAACAAATTGTACTATGCCAGAGTTGGTGGTAGTGATTTCCTGAAGAGGTCTTCCAAAGATCTTGCGAAGCAGATAACCGTAGAATGCGATGGTCTCGACCTCACACAGAAGATTCAGGATCTAAAAATTCACTGTTTAGTCTTTCTTAATATTGCAAAGTATGTCAAGAACATGTTGCCACCTTTTAGTGCCACTCAACATTTGCTTGTGCTGTGGATATTAGTGTTGTGTGGCACGTTCTGGTAAAATGGCTTAGTTGTAGGAAAAAATGAGATTTAATTTCTTGGTATTTTCAGATACTTGAGTATGTAATCTTTAAAAATTAGGTTATTCATTGGAACTGGACATTTCAAGCCATAATTATCAGGTAATAAATGTACAGCACCCTTGGAGTCAAGATAAAAATTATTTTGAGTAATCGCTTTCCAAAGGTTTTGCACATGCTTTTTTTAATGGCATTAACAACAGAAAAGATTTTGGGATATGATTAATTAGATTTTATACTGTTCAGTTATAGTAAAAAAAATAATTTCTATTTTGTAGGACATTTTTATGAGCTCTTGTATTTTATATCTCATACTCAATACTGCCTGTTCAATAAGCCATTTTGCCACTACAGTGCTCATATATATAAGTGATTGTTTATTGATTTCAGTCATTATAATTTTTAGTGTGAATGTAAGACAAATATTCATATCATTTTATTATTTTTATTCAAGGTTTATTTCTAAAATGCATTGTAGTTAAAACTGAATTACAACAAATAGTTACAATTTACATATAAAAAATAAAAATACAAAAAAAATTTTAAAAAATGAAATTCAACATCAAGGAAAGAAAAGTTAAAAATGCTACGAATAAAGTTGACACCAAAAAACATTAAAAAATTGTATATATGAACATATCACCAATTAGGAAAACATGTTCTTAAAATGAACCTACAGTACAAGAATTGTTCATCTGGTGAGAGACCCAATATTGTTATGACAAGGTATTAATGTCATTTTCTTTTGTAGATATGGTGCTGGTTGCAATCCTTGGGGTAATCCAAGCCCCCATCAATTTGAACAGCAACGCCAAGATGATGGCTTCTTAGAGGTCATAGGATTTACCCCTTCACAAATAGTAAGACCTAGTACATCTTACCTGTTAAACATAAGAGAACAGCAGACCTTTGATATAATGACTCTTGGAAGTTTGTACTGCCGGGCCCTATCCTTGGCTCATTACGTTTGATCGCCTCATAAACTCCACATTCGAACCACCTCTTTCCAAGTGTTTTACTTGGTTTTAAAATCAGAGAAATGGGGTTGGGCAGGTCATCTTACAAGACACACAGATGGCAGATGGACAGATGTGGCAAATCACAGATATTTGTCCCATAACACCTTGATAGTGTAAACAGGGATTTAAACATCTGTGTTTAAAAAACATACTAGTAATAGAAATATTAATATTCTTTATTGTCATCATTCAAATTGGAAATCGGATTGGTCCTAATTCTAATTCTATTTTATATATATTGTTGATCTATTCCCCAGGCCACTTTATATGTTGGAGGTCATGGGGAGCGCTTATGCCAATGTAAGAAGGTGAAGTTGACAACAAGGATGCCGATCCCAATGCAAGTTGATGGAGAACCATGTCGTCTAGCCCCAAGTCGAATTACTATTAAGATAAGAAATCAAGCTAATATGATCAGCAAACCCAAGAGACGAGGCTCAGTTGCTGTTGGGCATGAGTAAGTTGTCTTGCAAGTACCGTATATTCTTGTGAATAAGGTGATCCGTGTATAAGCAGGAAACCCCTGGATTCCCCACTTCAACCCTCCTGTCAGGGAATTTCCAGCAAGATCGTTGGGGAAAAATTCAGACTCCTTCCAACTTGAGATCCCCTGAAAAACCTTGTAAAATTCTTGGATGAAAAATGTACACAACTTCACCAAGCAGTGGTGATGTTTTTCCTTTGAAATTCACTCAGCTCAACTAGTATTTCAACAAACAGTTTTTGCAGCTGCCTTTTTTAATATAAATTTAGCGCAACACAAAGTATATATTTGTAGATGTATATATATAGAACTTGCTTGTAAACATTGAATTACACTTTTTTATGAGTGAACTGAAGCGCATGAATAAATATATGGACAAAAATAAGAACAAATAATGTGAGACTGAGCATATAATGTAAGTTAAATCAATTGAACCATGCAGAATATTAAATATGTAAATAAAGATAAGTAAATAACGAAAGAGTTTAAATTTTACATGTTGTAATTGTTTATGAAGTGAGGGATGCTCCTACTGCATATGTAGCTTCTTTTATTATACGTTAGTAAACAATTTTAGCGGAACATATTTGGAAGAGCCCTCGTTGCATAAATTCTTTGTTTAGGCATGTTTTGAAATGGCAGCTGATTTCGATGATATGCAAATCGTTACGGCTTTACATCTGCATTTCATTATACATTTTTTTTCACAAAAAATCGCATTAATGTATCATTTTTTTGTTTTACTTATTTTCAGTGCACCGTTGACTGCTGATAGAGTTCGCATTCAAGTTAGCCGTGTTAGTATGCATGATTATGAACGACTTAACTACGACAAGGAAAAACTTAAGAAAGCATGTAAGTGTCTCTGTAATCATAACAGATTTATAAGTGGAATGAACACAGTTATAAAAATCTAAATCTAAGCTTCAGCTTTTGAAACGCAAAAAGCATGTTAAACACATTAAAATACCTAAACCAGATGAATTCATTTGAACATTTATATTAATAACAGCAATTGAATGGCATTAATTTTATTTTACTAGTAATAATATATATTTAATATTCATTTTTTTCATTTATTACATTATTTAACTAAAGTTTATTTATTCTACTTAATCCATTCAATTTATTTAATTTATTCATTTCATTCATATCTTTTATATATTTATATTTCATTCCATTTATTCTATTTTTTCCATATATTTGATTTCATGTATTCAATTTATTTCATATATTTTATTTTGATGATTTATTTAATTTACTTTCTTAGTTATGTTTACTGTATTCTTCATATTTATTTTATTAATAAATTAAGCATGGGTTACAAATGGTATGAATAACATTTTGCTTCAACAATAGATATTTTTTGCTAATATAATTCTTGCTTCATTTTTAAAGCATAGTAATTATGAAATATCGTACATTAAGTTTAAGCTTTTTGTTTGTTACAGCTGTACCTCTTGGAATTATCAAAGTGGATAGTGATAGTGATTTGGAGCAGATACGAGCTCATATTGATCGTTTATTAGAGGTTTACATCTTACAAGACTCTAATGCTAATGGCTCGGCATCAAGTCTTTCACCAAACTGGTGCTTCTTAGATTGTAAGCATTGCCGAACTCCATACCCGTTGTTCTAAGGCCCTCTTTAAGTCCTCCGTGGCGTTCTCGGTTCTTTTCCAATGATCATCCCGTTTACGCTTGCAAATATTAGCATGAAATCACCTCTAGAATGTATTTTCTCGATACCGGCAATTGTGCTCTTGCACAAGGTTAGATAGATGAACCATTTACAGAGCATTTTCTGTAAATTTTCTATTTAACTTCACTAATTTCCACATCATTAACATTGTGATCATCAAAACATGCATCTTGATATTTATTTCAATCCCACATCACTCTAGCCCACTGACTGTCATCACTCAGGCTTGTTAGTTTGATGCTAGTTGCACCGTTATCCCATGCTAGCTTTTGTTGTTGGTGTAATCCATTGTTCCAAAGGACTCGTATCTTTTTTGTTCAAATGAATATAGTCGAATATTGTGTGGCATGCTCTTGGTAACCACAGTATGAATGTAGTGCATATAAGTCTAATTGTGAGGCCTTAAACTGGAGGTGTTGTTAGGATATGCTCTTTTATTGTGAACTTTTTTGATTAAAAAGAAAGCATGTTCAACTTGTTTATGTACTAGAACGATAAAATTTCCTATTTTGTACAAAGCTTTCAATTGAAAAATTTGTTCTTTATATTAATTTCTTTATTAAATTTTGTTTATATAGGCGCACACACACATGCGCCAAGGATTACCAATAGTGAATATATCACTGTCCTACAAGTAGGTTACAGTCCCTTTCATAAGAAAAACATACACACACACGATGTTTTACACAAACTAAGTCTCAATGCGAAGCTTAGGGAGTGGAGCTTTTTTAGTCGTGAGAAAAATCATGCATCACTGACAGGAATTGAACCCAGGACCCTGGGATTGAAGTGCATTTTGACCACCAACCAATTCAACTCCACTACTCTCTGCCAGTTAACATATGCATACATTCAGTTCACTTCTTGTATTATTTAAACTCTTGATCCTTTTAAATGAGCAATTTTAATTGAATTGTTTAGGGGTTTCCAGATTTTACTTCAGAGAAAATATTTTTAAACATGTTTTTTTTGCATCCAATAGCATGCGTAGAACTTGGCAACCACAGTATGAAGGTAGTGCTTAGAAGTGTAATTGTGAGGCCTTAAACTGAAGTTGTCGTTAGGATATCAACCCAGAACTCTGGGATTGGAAGGCCTGCCATCTACATATTTTCACTTGTATCTTTACAGCAACAACAGCAGATCGCTTCTTCAGGATTGACCGTGGCCAGGAGCAGCTTCACTACATCACAGATATATCTTCAGATGACCTTTATGTATTAGATCCTGAACGGACATCAGCCGAACCCATTAAACGTGGTTCAATGCCAGATTTGATTACCCAGGAAGGTGGAAGGCAGTACGACAGTATCTGGATCAAATCTCCTAGTTTTGATTCTATTCCAAGAGTACCATGTCAAAAGATGATCCATGCCAAAAGGTAAAAAAGTCTTAGATACTGTGCACACTATCAAATTTTCTGTGATAAATATTTGTGTGATGTGCCCATATATGGGCATGATGATGTCATATTACACCCAAATATGGGCTTATTACTTTTTTTTGTCACATGAAGTTTGATAGTTGGACAGCTCTTAAGGCATACATGCATTATTACAAATAATATATCTCAAGCAACTTTTAAATACGACATTTCCAAATGTTCGCGTCTTAATTTTTATTAGCCTATATATATATATATATATATATAGGCTACCTTGATTTATGTTATATGCACCTATTTGTTTTTAGCCGTACCTATTGTGTAATGGAGTGTATCTGGTGGTATTTGAATCTGTTCAACCATGAAGCCTCCGTGGTCTAGTGGTTATGACACTCGCCTTGACAGCGAGAGGTCGCAGTTTCGAGTCCCGCCACCTTCTGATTTTATAGTTCTGGGTATGGGTGGCTCTAGAAATTTGCCAACCAGGGTTCAACATGTCCGACAGGGATATGAACCAAATGATGTTTCAAATCTCATGACCTTAAATGGCCTCTGAAGACAAAAGTAGATAATGGTTGGCAGTTATATTTAAACAATTTCTATGCTGACCCCCACTGGTATCACCATGTTTGGTCCTGGGTTCAAAATAAATTCCTGGATTTATTTTTTTCTAACAACTAAAAGAAACTCCACTCATATCACATTATTTTCTGTCTCTTATACACATCTTTCTATGCCTGGTAAAATGTCAACATACTGAATTGTTCCCCCTTGTGGTTGGCTGTGATATAGCTCATAGCCTCAAATATATTTGTAGACCTGCATTGCTGACTGTTGGAATGTACAGTAATATTATGCATGAATTTTAACTTTTAAGCCCGGCTCACACTGCATAAGGCCAACCGCTGGTTGATCCATATGCATTTTGTGTTCGCTTATTGATTGTCGCGTTGTGGTCTGATGTAATCGTGTCCAATGCCAATGCAGTGTGTGTCTGGCTTTATGGTTTGAGGTTAGCATCACAACGAAGAGTAGTGGCATCAGTTTTCAAATGCAGCAACTGTAACAATATGTTGTCAACTTAAAAAGAAGTCAGTGGTCATAGCCAGTTTTCACTGAAGGCTAAACCATAGCCTAAACTACTTCACAAAGTATCAGCAGGCTTTAATGCTGTGGACAGCTATGCTATCTAAGCTTGGGCAGGTCTGCCAAATGCAAACCCTATTCCTCTTCTCTTTGTGATGGAAACACTCATTGAAAAATGAATGCACACCCTACCTAGAGCTTAAATTATAATGCGAACATGTGGCAATGACATAAGAATAAATACCAAAAAGTGCTTATTCTTAACTGGCATAAATTTTAATCAACTTTGCTAAATGCTGACTCTGCTATGACTATAGTTGCCATCTAATTATTACTTTAACTGATATCTGATTCAACATTTGCTGACCTAACAAATCTACTTGAACTTTATGCCATTTATTATGATTATGTAGTGAAGAAGTTCTTCATAAAGTTGCCAACACCTCTAAAGAAAACTCTGCTAAAGATCCCAAGACACCTGAACAGAGAAGGTACTGTATGTGATGGCACAGGAAGCCATTGCCCCAACATGTTGCTGTTAAAATCACAGAATCACTGCATCACTTTCCAAAACTTTTTGTTTAAACCTTTTCTTGTTTAGAGAATTGAATAAATATAACTCTTAAAATGTATGTATGAATGTTTTCTGCATGCAACTGATATTATTACCACTGCTACTAAACCTAATACAGTTACCACCACTAATATTACTGTTTTTATTATACTACTATATTACTACTACTACTCTATACTACTACCAGTGGCAAAATCAGAGGGTTTTCAGGGTGCGTGAGCATCCCCTTATTGTTCAAATGCGAAAAAGTAATAGTAAATCATTAGAAATAAATTACAAGTAATTTACTTTTAACAACAAATTTGTGGTAGCCATCGATATGCTCCATCCATAGTTAAATTTCTATTCAGCACCCCCCTTTTTCAAAATGTCTGGATATGCCATGAATTACCACCATTACTACTACTGCTACTACTACTATTACTATACAACTACTACTACTAGTACCACTACTACTACTACTAGTACCACTACTACTGTTACTATTCTACTACTACTACTAATACCACTTGTACATGCCACCACTACTACTATGCCACTACCACTGGAATAGAGTGTCTGAAAATGACAATTTTTAAGGCCATAATTGACTCTTAACGTTTTGTCCTTTATTAGAAAATTTTTATGTTGACAATTTTCTAATGAAGAATGAAATGTGGAATCAATCAACAGAGATGGGCACTCCAGGATGCGAACTGAGAGTTCCGGATCCAACTCTACCTCACTATTTACCACTACTACCACCAAAAAAACTCTTGTACCACTAACACTGCCCTACTACCATACTACTGGTAGTGCATTACTTACTTTTGTTCAACTACTATTGTACTTGTACTATAATTGCTGATATTGCTACCTTTTATGTTAATGCTACTAAAAGCAATTGTTTATGCTACTACCATAACAGTACCATACTCCCCATGCTACCATTTGCTATGTCTTTGTGTATTTTTTCTACTGTGTTATAATTAATTTATATAATTAGTATATTAGATGTAATTTAAGAACTGGCCCTCGTAAAACTGAATGCTTACCTAAATACTTTGTAATTCTAGGAGAGGTAGGGTTCAGAAGACAGTAAACAAGGTTGCTTCTTTGTGGTGTGGCCAAGGACAGATTGCCATCATGTGAACACATCTAACTAAAACCAGCATGGAAAAAAGATATTTGCGAATGATAATTAATTTAGTAGATAATTGTGCAAAAGTTTTCCTCACTCCATGGTGGGTTTTATTTTTATAGACCAACGCCATATAATGATAATTTGGAGTATAGATTTGCGGATATTTTGCCAACCTTCTGATTTTATAGTTCTGGGTATGGGTGGCTCTAGAAATTTGCCAACCAGGGTTCAACATGTCCGACAGGGATATGAACCAAATGATGTTTCAAATCTCATGACCTTAAATGGCCTCTGAAGACAAAAGTAGATAATGGTTGGCAGTTATATTTAAACAATTTCTATGCTGACCCCCACTGGTATCACCATGTTTGGTCCTGGGTTCAAAATAAATTCCTGGATTTATTTTTTTCTAACAACTAAAAGAAACTCCACTCATATCACATTATTTTTATCCTATTGGCAAGTCATTCCTTGATAAAAGGAAAGAGTTCAAAAAAATGATTATGTATGTTTTATAGAATGCTGAGTGCTCATGTAGGATCTCCCAATCTGAAGAGGAATGAGTACGGTGGTGGGACAACAGCAGGCACAAGTGTTGCCTCCGATACCGCTCACCTTAGTAAATTGGACAAAGGTAAGTTTTTTTCTAAAAAATCCTAAGGAACACCATGTTTTTAAGTTTACTAAGTCTTCCACTGGTGTTTAACAATTATTATTTTTATACTAATAATTGTCTTGATATTTTTGTCTACAGCCTTGATGGATGTTTCAAAACGTGGAGATGTTAAGAAATTTGAAGAATTGCACAAGAAAGGTGCCAATTTGAACGCAGAAGACCAGCATGGCATGAGTCCTCTCCACCAAGCAGTTCGATTTGGCCACAAAGACATTGTCCACTACATCATTGAACATGGTATGCAACAATCAGTTGTTTCCTTTTATGTAAATGTGTGTCTGATAAGAATTTCTAATTCCTCTCACTTTTCTGTTCGAATTCGTATTAATATAGTGCATAACACAAAAGTATATGCAAGGTTAACCTGACACAGGTATGGAATATTCTAATTCAGATATTGGTATATTGATCTTTATAGAATATGAGCATTGGAGTTCACAAAGGTGCTGTCACTTGCAGAAGATAATAACAGGAAAGGTATCACTAGTCATGTACCATAACGATAATTTTATATTTTGATTGACAGGTACCAAGGACCTGATTGACAGCACAGATGAGAAGAACCAAACCGCCTTGCACAAGGCTGCATGGTACATGCGGCACGATATATGTCAGATGCTGGTGAATGCTGGTGCTTCACTTACATGCACCGACTATCAGGGAAATACACCTCGCTTACAAGCCCTCAAGTCTGATGACCATAAGCTCGCAGAATATCTGGACCGTAAGTATAACTCCTTTAAGCTATTTCATTTTGTTCAAAATAGCAAGTCCTTGCCGAGCCACAGGACTCATAGCTTATCCCAAATTTCGGTAGCGTGAAACAGATGACAGTGTAATGCTCCCCCTGGATGGGCTGCTGGTCCACCACAGGTTACTCCTAGCAGCTTACTGGTACCCATTGGTACAGCTGCTGTGTAGACTAAAACAATATAAATTAAAATTGCCTTGCTCAAGGACACAAGCGAAATGCATAGTGAAGGATTGAAACAGCATTAAGTTTGGCAAACCAAATTATTTTCACTGCGCCAAACCGGTTCAAAATAATACCTGTATATAAGCTGACACTGAATGAAAAATTAGACTTAATATTTAAAATCTTTAACAATTTAGGGGCTACACTATATGTTTGGTGCATGTTGTCCATATCGCTTGTGTCGCTCCAGCTGGGAGAATAAGTGGTATCTTGAATGTAAGAATTTTCAATGAAATACTCGTTGCTACTTAAGTATTGGATTCAATGCAGGTCACCAAGCGCAAGCTCGGTGGTCTAGTGACACCAGGCTAGTTCTGGGGATTTGTGGGTTTGATTCCAACCGAATCACTTCCAAAGATTATTTTTGCAAGTATTTGGATACGTACTGAGCATTTAGTACAATACCACATCTGGTAGGGCTTCTAATGTCGTGTCCTACTTTTAGACATTTTTGAGTCATCTATTTTTTTCATCATTTCACAAGAGTACAAAACATATGCTAGGGGAGTGAGAAAATATTGTACGTACAGTACTCTCTCATAAAAATGAAAAGTGATCTTTAAATTTAAAACAATCATCATTTTATTACATACACTTTCTGAAGGAGGAAGGGGGAGAGCCACGAAAAAGGAGTGTTTTGTACTGTCTTGAAAATGTTGAAAAATGGATGACCGCCTTACAATTTCAAGCTCTGTTCACACTATTGGACTATATGTGAAAATAGTTGTAATATGCCCATATTTGGTTGTAGTATGACATCATCATGCCCATATATGGGCACATCACACACATTTTTCACATAAACTTCGATAGAGTGGACAGAGCTTCTGTCGTTGTCATTGTTGTTTTTTTTTTCTATTTGTTGTTATCAATATTAGTGTTATTATTTTATTGATATTGCTATTAGTATTGTTGTTTATTGACATTGTCATTACTGTTATTTTTACTTTGATCACAAATAATTGTGATATGCCCATATTTGGTTGTAGTATAACATCATGCCCATAAATGGGCACATCACAGAAATAAACTTCGATTCACTATTATGTGTATTGTTATTGTTGTTGTTATTGTGTTTGTTTTTTTTGTTGCTATTGTTATTAATATTATTGTTATTATTTATTGATATTGTTATTAGTATTGTTGTTTTATTGCTGTTGTTTTTAGTTTGATCACCTATTGGGTCTGTAGGTGCACATAAAATAATTGTATGTTGTTTATTATCATTATCTATAACTTGTTATGATTCAGGTCCCATGTTGAATATTAAACAGGTAAGTTTAATTGCATGTGATAAATACATAGCACAAAATACTATATAACATGCAAGTATATCTAATTTAACTAACAAATCTAATTCTCATTGTGATTTTTGCCAACAGGTCTTTGTTTTACATGATTGTTTGACTTTTTCTGATTGCTTTAAACTTATCCATAATGCATTCAATATTAACAATAGGTAATTTTTATAATATTTTTTTTCTTCAGATAAGGAGCAGACGAAAGTGAATGAAACAGATGACCAAGAAACTGCTGTCTAACCAACATCGGTTGAATTTTATGCTGTTACAGATGCTTATACATCATCTACTAATTAAATTCTCTAGTTTTTTTTATATTTTTTATTCATGGAATACATTCTGTGAGCTGCATAGGTGCTAGTTCCTTACGCAAGAAACCTTGATACATATTTACACAAGATACATAATATTTTATTTGTACTTATTAACCAGTAGTGCTGGCTCACTTATAAATCTTACCATTCAATTTGGTGCAAGCTATTCCACCATGTAGAAACTGCAATATGCAGCTGGAAGTCAAAAGAGTGATTTGGTGCGAGTAGCCACAAAGTTTATATCTGCGATTAGCAGCTGGAAAAATACATCAAACTGGTGCAAGTTATTCCACTTGTAGAATCTGCGATATGCAGCTGGAAGTTTAAAAAGTAAGCTGGTGTGAGTTTTCCACAAAGTACTGTACAAATCTGCGATAAGCAGCAGGACGTCAAAAGAGTGAAGTATTGTGAGTTGGCCACATAGTACAAATCTGCGAAAAGCAGCTGGAAGTCAAAACATTGATCTGGTACAAGTTGTCCACAATTTAGTAGGCCTAGCTATGAGAGGCAGCTGGATAGTCTGCTCTCAAACGTGATGTACTGGAATTTGAATGTAGGTGATTTTTCCCTCTATTAGACCAGCATATATTAATTCTTGCTTCTTTGTAAATTTTAAAGAATAATAAAAACTCATTTATTAAGAAACGGGTTGAATTTGAAGAGCAAACTAAAGAGTTATCAAAGTAAGTTGAATTTTAAGGGATAGATTATGTATTGTATTCTTTTTAATATTAGCTCAGTAATTGAATTTTAGTAATTTATATTTTTTAACAAATAATATATAACTTATACCTATGAATATTTATATTGAAAATTCTAATGTTCTGTGGTTTATTTATTTCATGTATTTTTATTGCATGCACACAGTATACCAACCACAGTGTAAACCACCCATAATGGCACTCCACCCAACATGCCCAACACCATTTACTTTATTATAATACGTATATAGAGTGTATAGTAAGTACACCCAAATTTTCAATGTAAATACAAATTTTCAAGATAAATCGTAGATAATAATATAAAGCGTTTATACTGCACATTATATGCTACTAGTAGATGTGATTTTTTATTTTCTGTACAATAGATCAACAATACACAAATATTAATTAGTGGATGTGCACTCGCAAACCTGTATATATGAGTACATATAATTAACAATATTGTCAACATGATATATGATAAAATTCTGTGTAATTTTATCGACAGTTTGGCAATGTATCTACCTTTATATTCCCATCTAAATTCTATATTTAGTGAAACATATTTTACTCTTTGGAGCCAAACTAATTATAAATGTAAAAAAAAAAAAAACAATTCATTCATTCTAAAAACAAATTGCTTGGTTTTTTCCATGCCATTTCAAATTAAGCAGAGTGTGATTTTTACTTTATATTGCGTTAATTTACATAATTCAACACAATTTATAATCAACAAAATATATTTTAAGAAGAAGAATGCACTTTTTCTTTTTATCGATACTCACCTTGGTACACATTAGCTAACATTGCATCAAATTTAAGTATTGTTGTCTAAGCAAATTTTGACGCTTCCCATCTATTAACCGTTTTAGAAAGAAATCAAAATCATATATTTTATTATATTGACTTTTCATTTTTAATATATTAATTTTTTTCAGGCTACTAATTTAAATTAAAGAATATTTAGTGGTATTCATTATGCTGCATGTACATCTTACATCAGTCAAAAATAGTACTGTAATGGCATAATTATTTTTTTGATTATTATTAGGTCTGTAACCAGGTGGTTTTTGTGGTTCAACGTAACAAACTCCCTTTTTGAGTGAACTCCCTCTGATAATCCAATCAACCCTGAGTCTCCGCTAGCTCCAAAGACCATCAGAATGTTTGCTTCAGATCCAAGGGTACCCTCATAACAAATGTTGCTCTAGATGACAGTAAGGCACATGAGGTGCCCCTGGACTCTAATATGAAACCTCCTTAAATCCTGGTTACAGGCTTGAGTATTATTTTATTATTATTATTATTACCATTATCATCACCATCATTATCATTATTATTATTACTGTATCATTATTATTATTGTTATTATTATTATTATTTTCTTGTTTGTACTATCAATGGTTTTTGTGGCTATCACTTAACATTAATATTTACGATTTATATATTTTTATTTTTTTTTTGCTTTTTGTTAATATTTAATATTAGTTATTTCATGTTACTATTATTTTTGTTATTACTATTATCATTATTAACAGGATAAATATATATATATATATATCAATATACAATACAAAAGGTTATAAGTATTTATGCTCTAATAAATGCCGGCTGTCATTCAGTTTATATTACAGTAAATGTATTACACAATTTGTTGTTGAGCAAACTATGTTTATTATTGTTAAAATCGATGTTATGGTGCACTTTGTTTTATTGTACTTTTCTTACTTTTTCACTACTCTGGCACCCATTACCATTAGTACTGTAGATGTAGATAAATTATAGTCATGATATTAACCAATTTATTTTTATTTGATGCTGGACCATCAGTGAATGAAGATTATATTGATATGTAAATAAATTTGTAAATAAGTCCAAGAGAAGTAAATCAAATAGATAATATATGTATATAGTAATGAATGAAGACATATACTCAGCAGATTGGAATAACAAATTATATGAACACTATAATTTTTATTTTTAAAATGTCAAACCTCACTTGAATTGTGTATGTCATCGTTTATTCACATCATTGACAGTCAAATGCATGTACGTATATACACTTGTATGTATGTGCATGTATATACATATATATTATATATATATATATATATATATGTATTATATATTAAATATATATATATGAATAAATTCATCTGGCATATATATGTATACACAAGAAGATGATATATATATTGTGTATATATAGACGATATATATA
>NW_022704992.1:5549181-5550803 GCF_011630105.1 Anneissia japonica | reverse complement strand
GTATTATTCTTTACGCATCCTAATAGAATTTGGAAATTAAAAATTTGGGCTGGGCCGCTGGACACAACAGATGTGGCATTTCACTTCATCTTGTAGCAGATACATACAGATGCAGACATGGTCTTTAACCACTTAACTTTCGTGTAAAGGTTATTTGACTTGTCTTGAGTCTTATTCAAGTCTCGGTTTCCTAGCCAAGTCTTGAACCTGGGTCCACAACCTCGCCACCTTGCCAAACGCTTTTGTATCTAAACTTACGTTGCAATTTTATTAAGTTTATTTAAGTTCAAATGACATTTCATACATAACATTATTTTATCAATCGAAGTAATGAAACCCATCAAATATTTGTATTGTCATCAACATGTTTGGTTGAAATGTTCTTGTAAATGAAGATTTTAATATGTATAAATTAGTGCTCATTATGCAAAATGGTTTAAATATATTGCACCTTAATCTATTGTTAGTTGTCAGCATAATCAAAGATTTATGCGTATCTAGTACATCGTCCGTTGTTAGGGGGGAAACCCCTGATTGGTATATGCATTTATAGTGATTTGTTGATGGTAATGGGGAATCCCCGATTGATGTTGTAACCACAACTGGTGTGTTTCTGTCAATGCTTCTTGTCTTTTGACTGTATGTATTAAATCGTCACTCATGGTTCAAGCAATTTCAGTGTTTTATTCTGTTTTTTTAATAAAAATTGTTCTTGGTCGACATGCCCCACCCTCGCCAACAAGTAACGTAACAAAAATTAGGATTGAAATGAATGATATATTTTTTACGAGCACTATAGCACATTCTCCCGAGATTTAGAACTACTTGGAAAAGCACATTCCTATAAACATTCTGCTCCTTATATTGTTAGAAAGTCCCATCATGTCATGCCACTGTCCTTAAGCAAAATAAAATCAATGACTGCATGCAGTGCTTACTGCTACCACTAAACCGCACAACCCGTTTAAGTGTAGCATCTCATGTTTCCAAAAAGATTTGCCAAATGGTAGCCACACCCAACATTGCTTAACTAGACGAGAATCGTTGTTTCAGTGCGACATGGCAGCCATGATTTAAAAGGTTGATGATGACAACTACAATAAGTATGATAAAAGCCTATGGGGGTGGTAGGCCTAGAGATGGTGATAGTAATGATGATTACCTTCGTATCATACGATCATGATTAAAACAATTTTCCCACGACTTTAAAAACAAATCCACTCTTCTGAAGGGGAAAAGTCCCAGTAAAATAGATCACGATAGTGACGAAGAAAATTACAACAATAATAATGATCAGTGATATATAATTATATATAAGTGACACAACAACGATAAATTGGTATAGTAATAGGTAGAACTACTGCCTCTACATCTCTGCTTACAATTTCGTAGCCACTTGTTTTGGGGAAAACATTCAAAAGAGAAATTGTATTATTCAGGCCAAGGCAGTGCCAGTATCTCGCTCGAGCCAACGCCTCAATTTGCCGGGTTTCTGTAATTGCCTTTAATTTAGTTTTTTAAGCAGAAGATCTACTGAATAATAATGAATTCTATGATGAGACTAGTATGTGAGTAGTCTCCAAAGAATTACAATTTGGAGCAGCCACACAGTGGCGAATCTA
>NW_022704992.1:5536216-5549140 GCF_011630105.1 Anneissia japonica | reverse complement strand
ATGTTGTATTTATATAGCGCATATTGCACATTGCCCCAATGCGCTTTACAGAGAAACAATATAGGCCAACTGAGAAAATGCAAATAACAATAAAATAGTAACAATAAAATAAAATAAAAATAATCATAACAACAATGAGACTAAACTTTTCCTATTCCTTTAACTAATTAATGGTAGGCTCTGAGGAGCTCATCCGCCCCTTGTTTTTCTTGCTGCTGGGTGACCATAAACACCCTCCCCTCAGCAGAGGGTTGTCAGTTTGGTCGCCGACGCTTCGACCGGATGAAGTTTAACAGGACGTCCCTAACTACCTTAAGCTAGGCTTAACTACTCTTAAATACAGTATATTACTACAATTGGTCAAACTATCCCCCGCCGGACACCATCCCGGTATTTACCAGTTTCGGGGCCACTTCACCTTCACAACCCCCCCCCCCCCCCATCAGCACCCCCATTTCAAGACTTCTAGATACGCCACTGCAGCCATACAAGAGAAAACGTTTTCCGTAGGACCTCAAATGCTATTCTGACACGAACAAAACTGAATACCCGGTATCTAGTTGTGGATCTCAATGTCCGAGAGAATAAAGGACTATAATTGTTAAGAATATTGTTATATTTATATTATAATTATTAATTTCTATAAGTTTGGTTCATCTAGCTGGGGCTTATTTCTTTTCCAGATTTTCATTATAATATAGTACAAATATTTGAAGATTTTCATTGTAAAGTAACGCTATTAATAATTGCGGTACATCTCACAATTTTTCATGGACAAAACATGTTTAAAAGTTCGAAAGTCAAGGCACTCTTTCAATCTGTGTAAATGCATGTGCGACCTCTCCTAAAGACTACGGTATTAAGATATAAGCCTTATCTACAAATGACAACGTGAATTTTGCTGCAAGCAAATATGTGGTTTTTGTTTGATAAATTGTTGTGATATTATGTTTTCAATCCCCACTCGAAAGTGAAATTGGAAAGCCATGTAGGCACCATTTTAGAGTGAACTTTACTTTCTTAGAAACTTGCCAATTTGTGTAAGTGTGGGTGCAATCTCTCCTAGTAAAATAATATAGGCCTTCTTATCTACAAATCTCAACCTGAATTTCGCTGCAAGCAAATTATGTGGTTTTTGTTTGACAAATTGGTGTGATATCATAAGTTGTCATTCTAGTATGTCTGTAGATCGACATTACTAACTAACCTTCTATCCATTGCTCAATTTACTTCCTTGGTTATCAATATCAGGCGTTTAATTTATCTAAGTAAGACCCGTTTTTATTATCATTGTTGACACCATTGTAGTGCAAATAGGCCTACCGTACTCGCGCCCGGGCGCTTAAAATATTTTTTGCATTTTTTAAGGGGCTTATTCAATCAGGGCGCTTTTGAAAACAGATTGGAAATTGAGGGGGCGCTTATGGAAATAGATGAAAATCGAGGGGTTCTTATGGGAACCTATTAAAGTCAAGAGGCACTTTTTGAATGAAAAAAAAGATTATATAGGGCCCATAAGGACATTACAAATGGTGGTTCGGAGGAAAAGATAATCGTCCAGGAGAACAAGGCTCTTGACAAGAATGTCGTGAATATTTACATAGAATGGCAGATGCAATGGTGGGTAGTGGTTATAAGCATGTTGGCCATCGGCCGATTGAGATTAGCAGGATGGCAGGATCATTGCAGCTTTTCTTGCAAAAATCAGATGAGAATGTGTTAAAGGTGCAAGTTGTCGGAAAAAGAAAAAGAGGAGTAGGACTAGGCCTAAATATGTAAGAAGAGGAAAGTTGAAAATATAGACCTACTGTCTGTCCAGGGATCGGAGTTCTCATCTGTCAAAAATCCTCATTTTTGTATTGACCTAAGAAGAATGTGATTCCACCCTGCAGCTCAAATCATGACAACAACCACAGCCCAGGACTGATTGGATTATTGACTTTCTAAAAAGAAATTCTTATGATGTTATTGAGGGGCGCTTATTCGCGCGAGTACGGTATTCAAATAAAGACCGTTATTTATATTATTATTATTATTATTATTATTATTATTATTATTATTATTATTATTATTATTATTATTATTATTATTATTATTATTATTATTATAGGCCTATATCAGTATCAGACAGTGGCAGTAGTAGTAGTAGTAGTCGTAGTTACGTACGGTATATGGTCGACGAATTTTAGATACATAAGAACGTAGAGTACGAATATGAATTTATCATTATAGGCCTAGTGTTTGGTATTTTAGGGGTCGTTCACAATTTTCAACATTTTTACAAGTGTACAAACAGTACGCTAGGGATGAGGGGGTTGACAAATTTGTACACGTTTACATATGCATGAAGTGTTGATTTAAAATACGGTAACATGCAATATTTAAAATAGATGTTTATGACCAATTATAATACAGCCATGGATATAATATCATATTTTAACCTTGTACAGTACTTCAGTTGACTTCACAATAAAACGGAGAATGGTTTTGCCAAATTGAATCAACATTTTATGTACACTTTCAGAGGGGAGGGAGGGGTACCGAAAAAGACCTGTTTGTAGGCCTACACTTGCGAAAATGTTGATAATTGTCAACGACCCCTTAGATAGAATCAATTCTCGACTTAGGCTTAAATATCACTCTCATGAAATATTGTGAAATTAAATTTTAAAATAATGGCCTTTCTATGTATTGCTTTCCACAATCGAATAGATAAACTAGTACAACTATGTCCATTATGAATGAACCCAATTTTTATGAGAGATTTATTGAGAAGCACTTGCGTTTGATGATGGAATGGCTACATAAATATAGGCTACAAATTATACGAGGTAGTCAAGTAAATATAAAATATAAATACTTGTTGATCAAAGAGAAAAAACATTATTTGCTCCCCTATGTAGGCCTAAATTACTGAACGTAGGGAATGAGCAGCTAGCCCTGACTCGGCATCCTGTGATAGGGTGGCCAGTTCCTTTCAAGCTGAGGCCGCCTTTTTCCTACCCAGTAGTAAAGCGGGTACCCATTTATACTCCTGGGTTGAAAGACAAACTTATAGTAAAGTGCCTTGTCCAAAAACACAAACGAATGCACAGCAAATGCTCGAACCCCCTCCCTCGAGGTTGAAAGACTGCGCCAACCGCTCCTCCAGACATTTTTTTTTACTTTATTACAAATATTCTGCTGTTGGTTCTTCCGTCCGTTTATACTTCGATTATGTTTGAAGACTATCAATAGGCCTACTGAAATTGTCCGTAAACGTCCTGATTGGTTATTATGTCTTTTATGAGCTAAAAATGGAAAAACATTTAATTCCATATGCCTATTTTAATTGCCTGATTTGTATATTTAATTTGGGCCTTAACGATTAAAGAGTTGAATGAGAATAATTTTTCCCCACCAATTATCAGACAGTTAAATAATAGACCTTCTTCGGAATTTTTAAGTACTGCAGTGGATTTGTGCGCTTTATAAATCTTATTATTATTATTATTATTATTATTATTATTATTATTATTATTATTATTATTATTATGATTGTACATCAAAGAAAGCCTTTTTCGGTCAGATTCTGGTTAGAATTTTACTAAGTTAGGTCTATATAAGCCATTTAAATCAGCTACTCAAAAATTTATTATGTTCCCCGATTTTGTTTGCATGTAGCCTACATTTTCAACTATAACGGATGTAGCTACTAAGTAGAACCGTAATCGGCGTTTCGATCTATCTCCAAATTAAGTGAGCATAATTCACCCGATCTTAAATCTGTCTGCGGCTATCGTTCCAACACAGGTTACAATATAAATTACTCATCATTAATACATGAATCTTGGTCCTAAATATCTATCTAATGAACCGTGCAAGTCATCACGTTCCCTTAGGAACTCCACCATTTTACGAGTTACAACAGTCAATATTCTTATGGCAGGAGGTAGGTCATTCTGTAAAGACTATTCCGGTGGTCTGGGACGAAAAAAGTGTATTTAGGTTTTTAACCTTCTAATTTTTAACATTTTATTTTATAGCGAATATGAGCAATTGAGCGACACTATACGGTGCAAATATAAAATTTAAGCTGCCTTGTTTTATGCACTTTTGCTGTGGCGGATGCAGGATTTTGCGGTAGGGGGTGCGTGAGAGTCCACACTACCTCAGCCCCACCATGGGTGGGGCTGAGGTGCAAACAATTTTAGAATATGGACCTCTAGGTGTCCGGAAATTGCACTTTCATACCTTAAAAATCTTACCGGTTAAAACTAGTTGTGGCGCCAGGATTTCCCCGAAGGGGTCCATGCCCCCGACGAGGGGGAGATTTCCCCAACGAGAGCAAAGTGGGCGTGGTCGGGCGTCGCTTAAAATTTCCCCCGAAAATGTTGACTATTTAGGGGTTTCAAAGGATTATTTACGGTAATGGATTTCAGAGTCTACTAATATGTAGAAATACATGTAGATGTGTATAAGAGACAGCCCCCCCCCCGCTAGCGCCGCCCTTGATTCATATCAACAATATAAAATACAACAATTAGTTTTCTTAATCATGGAGGAACTAAACTAATTCCTCCATGATACAACGTAGACGGTGCTATCACATTATGTTGTTATGTAGGCCTATCAACAAAGCCCATTTGGCTCAGTTTTCTAGATCAAGGATCCTATGGGGGAGGCATTCGGGCCCCTAGGGTTCGGGGCCATGTGGACCGCCTCACGACAGCGCATAGGCGTTAGGCCACTGCTTACATAACCAAATTGAGCAGGAATAATTAAAATATGGTTTCCCAAAGATTTCCATTGTAATCCCTGTTAAAATCTTCCTGAACAGCGCCATCTATAAAATTATGCCTGTACTTAATATAGCTCATGCACCGCTCGGGTGACTACTAAATCTATTGTTTATAAATTGCTTAGTTCGCTGAACACACAAATCGCTAGTGTGGTGGCTTTTGGAACACGGTGGACGTCTATCTATCGAAAATTGAGGCTCATACAGCGCTAACGCTTGGCCCGCTGAGGTAGTTATAGATGGAGTGGTTACACAATTTAAGTGATTGAAAATGATTGACTTACTTATATGCAGTACAGTTGCTCTTCTGGTGTATCTAAACACTTTGGACGCCGACTTTGCATACGATGATTCGTAAGTTAACTTGTTGAATACTTTTCTGACTGTCCTATATTTAGGTCGATGTGGTGGATGGATTTCGATAGCCCTCGGGCTAGATTTACTAACTTATGCCTCAGTGAATTTGCTTGTGGCTCAAAACATTAGGCCTCTCTATTTCACACATGGAAATTAACTTCATGCTGTTTTTTGTACGTATTATGCCTGTAATGTTTCTATGTTATTTGAAAAAAGTGTTTTTGATATTAATTTTTTGTACACCGTGCACGATGTTCTTTTGGTGAACAAAATAGATGAGAAGTGGAAATGTATGCCTGTGCATCCGGTAGCCAGCCAGATTTAGGCCTTGGCTAGTGGTATAATTAATTATTTTTGTCATGTCGACATCGTGAGACTGTGTACCGTATTTCTTTTGGATTCACCTTCACAATTTTGAGTGTGCTACTGCTAAAAAGTGTAGATTCCGAATAAATTACTTACATGGTGACACCAATCTTAAATCACTTCTGATGTCTTACTTTTGACTTTTTCGTGTTTGTTGTATTATATAGTACTTGAACATCATATGCATGTACGTTTATTAGTAGTTATTCCTCCAAAGTATTAAATTATATGTAAAAAAAAATTTATAAAACTTAAATGTTTAAAGCATGGAGGTGGAGGGCCGGCTCTCCCTTTTGAAAAGTAAAAGAAAAATAAAGAACTTATTGATCGCCCAAAATGCCTCAGAGGTTATTTTCGGGCGTCTAGAAAACAAAACATTTCCGGACTCCCTAGGGTAGCGTTGTCTCTCAATCGCCTCCTCCTCCCCCCCCCCCGCAAGTTTTCTCATTTTCCCCTGTCTTTTGAACACTTGTTCTAACATCTAATATTATGGTACAGTAAAAAATAAACCATAACCAATTTCATTGGCCTTTTTTTCATTCGCACCCCAGTGGCTCTCCAGGATATAAATGTAACTTCTTTACTACCGTAGAACCAACACATCAAATTTGAAGAGCTTTTCTTTACAATTTGGTAACTGTTAGTTTAGTTGTGGATAGGATGTAAATCCATTGAGAATTTTTTTCTCAATGTTAATGTATGTTAATCATCTTGAAGTACTTTTAGGCTAGCTAATTATACTTAATTATAATATATTTGCATTTATTAGATTTTAATTGCTAGTTTAATTATCATTTACATGAATTAACAATACCATAGTAATTATTTTTTTTAGCTGATTCATTTAATACATAAAATTGCAAAAGTTTTTTGAGAAATATTTATAAAATCTTGATTATACTGTAAGTTTCATCAAATACCATATGCTTATATAAAAAAATTAATTATTTTAGCAAGTTTAATTACTTTGCCCCATAAATTATCCATCTACAATCAAATTTATTCTTGATTATTCAACATAAATATATTTTTACTGGTTACATAATTTAACTTCTTTTTTCCTGATAACTTCTTTTTTTCCTGAATTTTGCATTCTTTTCTACTATTTATACTTAGACTTGTATTATATATTTGAACCTTAATATTAACTTTAAGCTCAGAAGCCTCACTTTTAATCAGTCCATCTTAAATCTTTATTATTGATGTATGACTTCATTGTACCTAAAATTTTGAACTTATATACTTACTATGTATTGTTTTGTAATCCTTGTGCAATGTATAGACCCAGGTCTATGTTTTTTTTTAATGCAGCATTTGTAATTTAGCTGCAAAGCTACAATGATCATATTTTGTAATAAAACTTGAGCTTTAAATATCCTTAAATTTGAATGTTAAAATGCAAGGTTGTATTTGACATCTGCTTTGCTTTTCTGTAGAAATAAGTAAGACTTTGCAATGATGTATTTTTAATGATTCTCCACTGATGATGACCTTCTAATGACTTGAATCATAAACGTCATATTTTTTTACGAGCGCATTTTCTTGAGTGCATGCGTCGATAGGCGACAATGAGGTATGTCTAATGGTCTTCAATATGATTATCATATTTGTTTCGTTGGAAGATTTCCATAAAATGGGGCCTCTGCTCCAAAAGGTAATTTTCCAATTATAAAATAGGGTACTATAATTGTTGTCACTGAAATGCAAATTTCTGTTGATTTTATTGACATTTTATTGTAGTGTATTACGACTACCCAACACATTAGGTTAGCTAAAAACCCAATAATTAAGCTTATTACACTCTGCCAATGGCAAACACTATGAAAACTGTTCAATACTATTGCAGCTAAATTGAAAAGGCAATCAATTTTTCTTTTGTATTTAAAATTTGTCATTCTGCTAGATGTAGTGGCAGTTGCATATCCTGGGGCTATGAACAGGGTACTGTTTTTTTGCATCCCACACCCATTCCCCCTCCACTGAAAAGGTATTTAGATAAGAGATTAAAATCTAAACCTCTGAACATTCAAGGAACATACAGTAACTCCCTGGACCTCAGGTGAACGTGAAACTCCTAAATAATAATAATAATAATAATAATAATGTATTGCTTAAAGGTTTGCATGGCGAAGAAATATTATATATATGTTGAAGCTTGCGGTACACCACGTAAGTAGTTCTGAAAAGAACTGTTGTATTTGAGAAAGTCTCTTATAATGATAACGATTTTGTTAAACCCACAGGTACTCCCTTCATACTTGCATACTTCTGGGAAAATAATCCTATATTAGATCTCAGACACTGAGATTTTCCAATCCATTGCAGGGGTGGATTTAGGGAGGCCGGGCTGGCCCCGGCCCCTCCTTTGGGAAGGTAAAAGAAAAGAAAAAAAAAAAAGAAAGAAAGAAAAATATCAAATTTATCACCCAAAACGCCTCAGAGGTTATTTCGGGCATCTAGAAAACAAAAAATTTGGGGGTGGGGGAAATCCCAAAGACCCCTAGGGTAGTATTATCTTGATCGGCCCCACTTTCGGTCTCCCTTTCGGCCATCTCTCGATCCTCCACTTGCATTGGTACTAGTTAAATTTCACAACTATCGCGTCATTCATTATAGTGGTGTTTGTTGGCTTTTTCTGCATTGGCCACCTCGGCGATTTAGTTTGCCTGGATTCTCGGATTCTATGTTCAATTATAATATTTAAAGATAATACATTTCACTTTATACTATCACATTCACTTCTAAAAATACAACTAACCATGGGAATCTTACCCACACAATTCATGTTTACCCCAGCACAGCGTCTATCATTGATTAAAGCCCCTCCATTATAGATTTTGGATCTTCCACAATACATTTCATCCATCTAATCTTCTTTGAGACAAAACCTAATTCAAATCTGTTAAGTTAATCTAAAACCTTCCAAACAATCCTTTTGTTTCTGCCACACTTCATACCAAAGTCTGAATTCTTTAGGTTTAATTTACCTGGTTCTAAAATATGCAAAACAAAAGTAGTTTCTGTTTGCACTTTTAACTGTAACATGCAATCTATATTCATGTGTTTAACAGACTCTTCCAGTCCTGTGCCAAGTATCAAAGAAGCCTTGTAATAGAAGCCATGGTCACAATACCAACAATATAGTAATGCAGCCACCATATCAAAGCACTATTGTAGGTATTCAATGAAAGCTAGGCTAGTGGAAGGTGTTAGGTGTTAAATAAACGTGTATTGCTTAAGGCTATACTTTAAAAAAATCATAAATAACAACTTTGAAATCTTGAGAAACTGTTAAAATAGTATACTTGTACAGTAGATAAAACTGCAACAAAATAATATAGCATCGGCCTACTTTAAGACAATTTAAAGCCGAATCAATTGAGTATATTATAATATTCTGTATTTATTTCTAGAATATTATAAGATTCTGTAGGCCTAAGTGTTATAATTTCATCTGATCATGGACCTATGATCTGATAATCAAATATCATATATACAGAATCTTTAGTGGAAATGTTAAATATTTTGTCACTATAAACACTGACACACGTGGCTTAATTTGGAAACAAATTGATTGATAATTCGGAGATAAGTTGTCTGTATTTGTTTGCTATTATACATGGTACTCAAGGGAAGGGATTCAATTTACATTTAGAAACAGTTAAGTGAAGATGAAGTATGGTATTTGAATAACGTCCTGTACTTGACATGCTCTTTAGAATAATACAGTGGTTTATACCTAAAGCAAATACTCATTTACTTTAATTTGAAATTGTTTCATGATCATAATATAAATATTGCATTGTTTAGTATTTCTTTTTATGTTTAGGCCTATAATATATATATTTAAAAAATCGGAGTTGCTTCATAGGCAAATTATATATTTATTATAAAATTAAATATGTTGGTGGTGGTAGTAGATCTGCTTCAAATTTATTGAGAAATTAAAGGCAAGATTTTTTGGGTGTAATTTGGGTGTAAAACTTTTTCAAGTCTAGTAATTACTGGGTATGCATTATTATAGAAAAAACATAGATGTTCACATTCAGACATTCATATCCACAAAGTAGCTTTACATCTACCTCTTAAAGAATTACCTGCAGGTACTCTATGGTACAGTGTGGTATCTCTAATGATAATAATTTTTCATATAGTGCATCATGCCAACCAGGCCTCCAACTTTATGCACTTCATATATTATCTCGGTCACTGGATCAAATCAAACACCTATGCGAGTACACACTCAGCTCTCTGGGGGAGAATTCCATTGCAGCTAATATACAGTAGTAATCATCCCATTGGTATTTGAATCTACTTTTCCTAGTACCCGTTTATACTACTGGGTGGAGAGGGACAACCATAGGTTATGTGTTGCAAAAAGGCACAATAAGCAAAATGCTTAGTGGTGGGTTTGAACCCCGAGCTCGTACAAAGTATGACACTCCAAAATTAAACCATATTTTTAGAGGATGAACCTTCCCACGTATCCTACAAGTTCGGCTGATATTAAGGGGCCCTCTTTAAATAAATGAAATATTTTTATGCTTTTATCAGCAAGCATCTTAACCACTAAACTATTCAACTCTACTCCAATGCTAAAATGTTTTGGATTTTGTCTTTTTTTTTTTTAAATTAATTTTATAAAGATAAATTGCTCTTGTAATTACATAGACCACAACTGTACAGCACATTAAGTATACTCTAGGTTTCCAACTGCTGCCTGGCATTTTGTATGTACAGAGCCTAGTGTCCATTAGAAAACTGAAGAATTACAAATACAGTTTGATTTTATTGTCCTGTTTATACCTAATTCAAGTATTTCCTTAAGTCTTAATCAATAAACTGCTTTCCCGTTTGCAAATAACATTTACATAATTATGCCTACAACTCTCCGATTCCATTTGCTAATCACACACGAGCAGGTGGCAAGTTGTTGGAGAACAAACACTACATTAGTGAACTTACAGTTTGGTTGTACCTCAGTATTGGATATTGACTAATAAACTATGGCTAGGATAAGATATGGTATTCAAAGGAGGCAATCTTGAGCATGCTTCATCATAGCCCTGGGTGTAAATTTTATAACCATTCCTATCTGTAAATCTTTATCGCCTGAGAATCGGAAGTTGCATAATTATAGTGAGTTAAGCCTGGGTTTTTCTTGCTTTGTATCATCTCTTCGCACTGAGTAAGCTTATTGAGGCTTCATCATAGGTTTTTTACAATTACCTGTTTTTTTCAATAATTAGGTCGTGAGTTGTAGTTGTAGCATAGACCTACAAGCCACTCGAAGACCATCCTGGATATGCACACCATTCACACTACAGATTTCTTTTTTCAAAAAAGAGATTACTGTACTAAATTATTCCCTATATTTTAGCATTAATTATGATTGTGTTGTAGCTGTATTTACTTGTTGTTTTCTTGTTTCTGGAACACTGTAATTCAGCAAATTCTGAATTAGTGCCTAGAATTTGCCTATAAGCCCCTCTTGAAAATAAAGTTACATCTTGAATATGGTGCACATTTTAATGGGTGGCTGACTTATGCTTGATCAAGACCTGTTTTCAAACGATTAAGAGTTTTGAGGAAACAACTGAATCTGAAAGGAATTATGTCTTGTCTTTACATTTGGAAGGTCACATTTTGACATGAACAAAATTTAGTATGGACTCTATATGAGTTGTTTCACGTTCACCTGTACTACATTTAGCATCCATGAACTTCACCAATGCTACACGTCTTTATCAATCCAATATCCCGCTAACTATACTGTATATTATTGACCTCGCATACTGTACCTTTCAACCCTGTGCCAATATCAATATTGCATACGTCCACCAACCCTGTTATGTCCTGATCAATCTTGCACAACTCTATTCATCAATTCCTTATTATTTGGAAATTTCCGAAGTGCTATTCTGCATCAGCAGTTATTGAATTTGCTTAGTCAAACCAAGTAGTGGTGAAGACCTATCTGATTTCTCCTTGAGTTTGTATTAATTTCCTTTATAAACTCATTTGATAGGAAGGTTGATTGATGGTGATTATATGAAGTGACTGTAGACTCGAATTAGGAATGGAATGAAGATCGCAATAAGTAAAAGATAAATAGTAATGGAGCTAAGGACAGTACGGATGATTGACATGTACTGTATTATGAAGAAGAATCTAAAAGTAGACAGATAGTACAATGAATTATTAACCTAAATTTAGTATGAACTCTGCTGTTTCATTTGGATGTTGCATGTTAACTTTTTGATTCTACAGGAGGTCAGTGCACTTCATAGGAAGCAATCAGTACCATAGAAAACAAAAACGCCAAGGTTCATTTGTCTACTTCAAATAATGTTTTGTAAGCTAATGTTGCAAACCAAGTAAGTAATCCCATTAGACGTCACCTTTAATTGAGGAAACATAGCCAGTGTACTGTCTTTGTCCATGGAGGAATTAGTTTAGTTTTTAGTTCTAAACTAATTCCTCCATGCTTTGTCTTAGCCATTTAAATGGTAGTCATAAATATTGTAAGTACCTCATTTGCCTTCAGGTTCCTATCCTTTTATTGATTTCTTACCAATGTGTCCACAACATTATAGGCTTTAAAGAATTCTTAGCACATTAAAATAATTAAATTATAACCTCTCAATTACTTTTACGTATTAATAGTACATTTTGGTATAAGATTTTTACATGAATCATAGTGTAATCATAGATGATCCAATGGATAACCTTCTTTGAAGCGTTTCAATATTTTTAATTATCTGTTGTAGTAGAGCAAATTGCTGCTTCTTCTGAAACTATGATAACATCTAAAGTAGGAAACCATCATTAATGCTGGCTTTTAATTGAATAAGTTGAAAATGAAACCCGCTGGTGAGTTGTTTTTAATGGACCAGTGGAATAAATCATTAGACGTGGAAGTGCTTATGTCTAGTGCTTTTATCTAAAGATCGGTATAGCAAGTGTTAAGTTCTACTTATGGCCGATCTATATGCTGTACAAGTGGATATAAATCCATGCAAACTTAATTTAACCGTGGCCTCCTTCCTATAGACCTTCAATATAGGTAAACTAAATTACCAACAAAATACTATGGGGAAAAAAATATGGAAAAATGGAAATATGACTTTGAATTGCACATTTAAAGACTCAGATGGTAAGTCATCATATTTCAATATGTGATTAACATTTTTTTTTAATGATTAATGTACAGATGTTTACTACAAAAATGTTAATATTTTATGGGCAGAATGTTAAATATGCAAACACTATGAATAGTATTTGTTTGTTAAATGGCTAGACATTTTTATAAGCCTCTGAAACCCATACATTGTCACATTTTTCCGGAGCTTCGCCCCTGGACCATTTTCAAGATATTTTGAACGATGCCCGACCACACCCACCTCGGGCCACCCCAACAT
>NW_022704992.1:5512068-5535823 GCF_011630105.1 Anneissia japonica | reverse complement strand
CTTGCACCGATACTGATAAATAATTAACAAAAGTATTTCAAGATGATACGAAAATCTAAAAAATAAATTGCAGAGA
Source organism: Anneissia japonica (assembly GCF_011630105.1). Taxonomy (NCBI): domain Eukaryota; kingdom Metazoa; phylum Echinodermata; class Crinoidea; order Comatulida; family Comatulidae; genus Anneissia; species Anneissia japonica. Next base: position 5,535,747 of record NW_022704992.1, on the reverse strand, counting down.
GCGGATTCCCAGCTTCAGGAACTCAATTCATGATACAGTGGTATTGTTGTTACCTTTATTAGTCAAAACTAATATATTGGTTTGCTACTAAGTATTATTTCCTAGCATTCAAAGTTTGATCTCAGTTAGTATAGTATATCTTTAGATAGAGAACTCTACCTAAATTTGCCAGCATACTGAATTACAACTGCCATTAAAGTAGACTTGGAAATTTGTTACTGTAGAATCGCATCAATTTATTAGACGTCAAAAGATTAATAGATAATGAAAGGGACATGTATTAGGCATTTGTCTCGCTACAGTTACTAATAAATGATATTGAAGGCAAGCTTGATTTCAGATACGATGCGACTACAGATTGTGACAAAGAATATGATGTAGCAATTGCTTAATGCTGACATAGTTATAATACATGCGATACGATACTACTGTACCTGATATTTGATACTTTACAAAGATGTAACATTAAAATGGGGTGTCAGGAGTCCTCATCATGCAAATGTCAGCCACACAATATAATTCGGGAATATCATTTACTGAAACCAAATGTTAAGGAGTTCACTGGAGCTGAAGAAATCTTCATCAGATATTGAATCAATGGAAGACTATACATTGAATAATCTGATGTTTGTATTATGGACTAATGCGTAATGGAAACATTTTTAATAATTTGTCATATTATATATCATAGTGTGACAAGTTATGATTCGGTAAATGCAATTATAACTGATGGTATACAGTACCGTATCATTGCTTGTAATCTAAGTTGTCCTGAGGGCTGATTTGTACAATATTGAATATTGATTTGTGAATACCCGATAGGAAGCTGTCCCTGAAAGACCCCATTGGGTGAAATTCCCACTGGCAAGATTGGATGAAGCCTGTAATGGTACCATCCCCTAGGGTTGCATAAGGTGAAGGCCTCCCATAGACTGGTACAATAAATTCTATTCTATCAGTACATAGACCATGAAAATGCTGTTGAAAATGTGAGATATGAAGAAGTTAGTTGCATATCAACACACATGTTTATTATTCTATTAATAATATTCATATCAATCCAAATTAATATGGGGTTTTTTTTTTAACTACTGTATTTTGTAATCTTAGTTCTGGTTTCAAGGATAACTGCTGAAATAATAAAACTACCTGCAAAACATTTCAGCTGTGATGGCTGTTATCAATATGGCCTATAGGCTAATCCATTGTTAGCTATGTGATAGGATCTGTAGCAATACTGTAGTAGTATGAATTTACAGGAAGCCTGGATATAATTATTACGAATGTTAACAAATGAATGCTCAGTATTGCAAGCCTTTATCAATGCATATTATACTTACAAAAGTTCCCATACATTCTTGTCATTTTTAATTCAAGATTCGAGATTTCTTTAGTGTCCATAATAGGAGATTTCTGGCGGGAACAATACACGTAAATAAAGTATAAAAATAAATAAACAAACGTAAGTAGCTACCCAAGCAAACAGTGTATAAACTTATTTTACTGCTATATGGTATGTCTATTGTGTACTACTTGTATTCACATAGGCCTATAGCAGGGGAAGAATGGGATTCATGATTAATACTGGTCGAGTAATGGACGCTGAGGTGGTCGATAAGCACTCACATTTTTATGCTACGGGAATTGGAGACAGACTATTCAATACCTTTTTTGAGCACTTCAGATGCATTTTTATGGACACAGTTAAATATTATTTTTTGTTCAGTGTTAATCTCAACACTGTCACATTGTTTTCTTCATAAGCAACGTCAAATCCAGGTCATCTGACTTTGATCACCGATTATGTCCCTGAGTTATTTTCCTTGTACTCAATAAAGATGGTAATGTGAAAGAAATATTCTTATGGAAAACTCCCTTGCAACTTTTATGAGAAACTACAGGAAAACATATGCTGTATATTTGCAATGTTCTGTGATATTACACTGCGGACATTGATCGTCAGACTACAAGAATATAGGATAACATAGCCAATTTTATTTTCTACAGCTTGAAGATTTGATGGTTCTTATACAGATTACTATTAGTCTCTTATAACAGATTGGTTGTAGAATCTAAAGAGCTTTTCAGTTTTTATTTTTGACATGAAGTATTTGATGGTGGAGGTGGACTGTACCATCTAATAACATCTTCATCAAATTGCGCTATAAGTTACTGAGAATAAATAGCTAATGTAGATAGTAGTAAGATGATGTTAGGAAGCTGTCAACATTCACATTAGTATATATTTATTTGGATTGGGTCATTTGATAAACTTTATATCACTGATACTCTTATTTTATTATTATAAACATTCTACAGTAAACAGACCATATGTTGGCGAATAAAGTTACAGTACTGTATGTAGACCTACTACATGGTACACGTATTATTTCTTTCCCTTTTCTTTAAGGTTATGCCCCTTCCATTAACTTGTTGATGGATTTGTGCATCATTTACTTCAAGGGAATGGTGTAGTGAGACATGTTTTATTAGTGACTTTTAGAATTAGTGTTTAGAGTAAAGTATTAAATTTAGGCTTCCACATTGTACAGTACATATGTAATATTTTTTTCACTATTTGTTCTTTAAGGTTATGCCCTTCCATTAACTTGTTGATGGATTTGTGCATCATTTACTAAAAGGGAATGGTGTGGTGAGACATGTATGTTTAGTGATTTTTAGAACCTATGTGTCCTTATTAGAAGGCCTCAAATATATGAACACATAATTGTATGTAATCGACATAATTCTACAATAGTGTGTAGAATAGTATTTTGGGAATCGTTTTATTTGTATTGAAGACACATGCTGTGATTTCAGAATAATTTTTTGATATGAGGAAATTGAAGTTTTTAAATGAGTATTGTTGACTGTCAGATTCCAATCAATAATGTTTTCTCATATTTTATGTCTAGTAGAAATAGTATATCTTAATAGCAGTGTTTCATTTCTATCTGCACATGTGTCACTTGTTTATGCAATGTAACTTAAAGCCATTTATATGATTGGTAATTGACTCATTTCTATGCAATTATTGTTGCTTGTTATTTTCCAGTTCGCTCCCTTTAAAGGTTGATTGTTCAATTTTATTAACTGATGAAGTTGGCTGGGTATTGATGGAGGAGCCAAACAGCTGTCTACCTAAAACATACAACTCATACTACCGTACCATGTAATTTCAATTTACCTTAATGTATCTGTGTCCATGCCACCTGTTTCCTTCTTACTGCTTTGATGTAAATTGCTCTGCCAGTTAAAATAATTGTCATAAACATTGATGTCATTTTTCTCATCAGTAGTAATTAACTTATATGATATTGATCATGTGATCACAATAATTTGATCTGACAAATATCTGCCCACTAATATTGTGGATCATATTAAATTTTAGTATGTAAATAGAAGCAAATATTAAAAATTACATTCCTTTAGTAAATATAAAAGAATTATATATTTCTGTAGGGATTTATTTTTTAATCTAAAAGAAACCATTTACTTTCTGCTACACTTTTTAAATGTTAATTTTCCTGTTTTTGGTTTTCATCCTGAGGTTTTCATAAGAATGTGATGCTTTGGGGCAATATAACATTTTGGATTCCAGTTTTTAAACAAGCAAACATGTAGTTAACGCTAACATAGCTTTACATAATATTATCCCTATTTATTTGTATTTTTGTTTTTTATTGTCAAATTTGTATGCAATAAACAACACTTGAGCGGCAGATAAGTTTTGGATTAGAGACTGTTTGCAAAATGAGCGAAAAGTAGCCACTTTGTTTTCCATCAACATCATTACAAGCTAGGTACTGTAGGTAGCGTTGTGACAGGCAAATTATAAAAACTGTGAATATTGAATGGTTTTACGATCATGATTTGGAGTACTGAACGACTTACAGTCTGAGCTCATGAGTACCCTTGTTGCTGTTGAATTTTACCATGTGTTTTTTCTCGATAAAATCCTGTTTATGTGCTGACTGCTTTCACATAATATACTTATAGAGAAGTTCTGTATTATATACCTCTAGTTAGATTAGATGCATTTGGCAAATCAATGTAATAAAATGTTACCAATGATGCATATCGTTTATAGTGACACATAATTTGTTTAAAATTTTCCTTAAAGCAATTGAACAAAAATATCAGTTTAAAAGTTATAAATTAAATAATAAAAACACAAATTCTATCTTTTACAGTAGAAAGGGATTTTATTGGCTGCATACTAGATTAAATAAGTAGGCCTATGATGTAGCCTTCTTTTAAAGAACTAGAGATAGATTTTAAAATTTCTATAGCGCCGGTTAAAACAAGGTTGTCACTGCCTTACTAGCATTAATGAAATGCTGTATACTGATTATGATGCATAAAATCCATATCTTGAAAAAAAAACTCCATACAGTAGCTCTTTTCAATGGTGGTATTTACCAGCCAATTATTTTAGTTTTGATAAGGTGTTTGTCTCTTAAAACTTATTGGCCTATTGACTTGTGTTGTAGTATATTATTTACTGTTTTATATGTGCGGACCCCTGGAGAACAATGCTACTAGATGGCTTGGGTCATCCAGGATTAAGAAGAAATACCATAAATTTTAAAAAAAGGTATGTAAGCTTGTCATATATAAGTATAAATTTATTTGCTTTATCAGTATAGGCCTAGGCCTACAGGTTTAATACAGTTGAACCTCTATGTGAGACCACCTCTTGTAGGCATCCACATTCCTTAAGAGACTACTTGTCAAAAGGCTGTTTTGTTTCTTCAATCACTTCATTTAATTCTGCAACCACTTGTGGGCATAAAAATTTAGTATTTTACCTCTGGTAAGCGACTGTCACAAAGGTTATGAAATATTTTTTTCATCAAACAAAACCATAAACATAGTAATGATTACATTATTACTATTGTGTTGTATTGATTATTTTTATGTGAGAGTCAGACTCACGATTACATCGAGTTTGGGTCTCACGTAGTGTGTATTGAACTCTTGTGTGTGACCACTATCCCTAGACTGAGGGTGCTCACTTACAAGGGTTAAACTATACTGTCTTTCATATTAAATAGGTACCTGGTACACTAGACCTTCAGTTTCTTTGTATCATATGGAATTAGTTGTTTTTATAATTATATCATTTTAATGTTGCTAGGCTATGTACATTTTCTATGGTGACTAGACAGTACTATTTTTAACTCCATATTTTCATAACCATATTTGTTGGATTTTTCAAAACCAAGGATGGGTTCATAAAATATTTATCTCAGTTTTCTGCAAATATACTGAGGATTATGGACATATATTTGATTTATTATTCAGAAATTGCATATTCCCCCCAAACATTTCTAAACCTTGGGTTATTTGATATAATATCATAAATAATAGGATTATAAAGCTATAGGCAGATTGGTTAATTTTTCAATATGAATTTAGAGTGAATCAGACTGAAGGTCATTGCTTGAGTGATGGGCATGTTCAGCACAGCGTGATAAATGAAACATGTTTTGGCGTTTGTAAATCGTTTTTCTCGTCAGATAGACTGCAAAAACTAACACTTCTTCACAACAACAATACAGTACTAGTTATTGATATCATGCAGAACCAAAGTTTTTTTGTTTGTTTTGAAAAGTAATAAATCTAATTCATAATGCACCAAGGACACCTTAATATTTTTACATTGTGATCATTTTCCTTTCCTACGGAATTTGTTCTGCTTTTAGTTTAGTTGTTAACCCTTTCAAAGTAATAAATTATGTGAGTCTCATGTGCTCTTTGGTATGTTGCCAGTTTTTTTTTTTAAAGAGAAAAATGAGGTCTATGCTATTGTTTTTCTTAAGTAAAGATGTTATAACTCAATACCTATATAAGCCAGGTCTAGACACCTTGCCTATGAAACTATTTAAATTTCTGAAAGATTCTTTATAAAACTGCTAATTTGATAGGTCCTGCTATCTTTATCAATGTTTAACTAAAGCATATGCAGGCTTTAATAGAATTTGATAGGTACATATGAACTGTGGAGTACTATACATTTATTTATTTATATATTTATTTATTTAAAATTCAAGACTCGACAATGTGTCAAACACCAAAAACCATCAATATTGTCTTGATTTGGATTAAGTTGATAGATTGCTGATGAAAGAAAGGAGTGAAAGTTAGAAAAGAATGTGGCTGCAAATTGATATAGAAGAGAATTTATTTTTTTTAAATATTATTTGGTCTTACAGTATATCTTTTTTTTTTTGCATTATTAAATATAGTGCTCAATAAGATGATTTCATGGAATTTTTTAGAATGTTCTAGCTATCTAATTTACAAATGTGTTGCTGTTATCAAAATCAATTAATATTTGCAGTTTACATAAAACATGATTTTTCCATTACTTGTGCATGTCAGTCATTTTGTTGACGTGAAAGAAAATGTAAGTTTAATCACACAAATTTATCTAAAATCTTGTACTGCGTATATCGAAACGTAGGCGTTACTTGGGAAAAATAGTATAATTTGAGCATGATTTAATGTAAACTTTTTTTTGCACATCTAAAATTACTTAAAATACATCTGTGAACTGAACATTTTCTTATTAACCATGCCTTCTGGGATATCTTATGTCATCAACTACAAATGGCACAATAAGTATTTGTTATTGTCAACCCTGCTATGGTTGGTTGCTTAAATTTTTCATTGATCAAACAAACCAACAATGTGAATAATGGTTTCTACTTATAAAGCAGGCACCTTTGTCCAGCTTTGTTCTTCTCTTCAATATTTATTTACTGCATAGAAAGCATTGTGGTGAAGTTAAACTATACCGGTAGCACTATTGACCTATACATTGTAGTATAATTTACGTTGTTATAGACTAGAGTAAATGAAGAAAATCCATGTTATTACTTATTATTTTGTATAGCGTACTAGCTGTAGATAATAATAGAAAATAATTAAAGTGGCATCATGGATGTAATAACTATTGGAATGGAAAGAAATTAACATTTTATAGCAAAGAGATACTAACTGTATATTGTAATAATACACACATGCATATAAAAAAAATTGGATTTTCAGTTCGAGTCCAAAAAGGTGGTCATGGAGTAAATGAAAGTAAGCTCAATTCCCAAAATTAGGCCTGTCTGGTATAAGCCCATGCAGATGTACATTTTTCATTACTAGACTGTATATTTCAAAATTATATTTGATGTAATAATTTTTAATATGTAAATACAGTACATTCATGACTTGAGAATTGGGCAGTACTAAAATATGTACTTATTTTTAGTGTATACATTAAGGAAAACATGTGTAAAGTTGAAGATTTACGCTATTCAGTATGATAGAATCCCCTTGTTATCAAGCTATATTGTACAGATTTACTGAAACTACAGTAGTGTTTCATCTTTATTTAATGATATTATCCTGCCAAATGTAGAACTTCTTTAGTGGATCATTTTCTCTTGCCTATTCAGAATCGTAAACAAAGTTCCTACTGCTGTCATTGGTACTTGGAGTCATAATTTTCGCTAACTTAGACCATGCTCAGACCTGCTTATGTTGTTGAATTGCCTTGGAACTACTCAACGTTGGTGATCACATTGACTCGGCATAGAAAATAGAAAACCTCTGCTGCTAGCCCACCCTAGGCTAGGCCTACCTTGGTAGGGTTATTTGTATGCTTAGTGAACATATTGTACACAAGTTACAGTTTATTCACAAAACAATCCATCGTTTGAATGACTCTGCATTAGTGTTCTCTTTAAACATTCCTGTATGCTCTTTTCATACGAACAACAGTAGTGTTTGATTGATATGCAGCAACTTTTTATCAAAATTTGGCATTATCAGGCAAGAAAATCAAGAGTGACAATTGTTAAAAAGAAGCTGTGATGTTTAGTGAATTCGGCAGATGATAGATCAGTAGTTACGATTTTTCACTGACATCATGGAGGTTCAACTTTGCAGATTTTTCAGAGATGAATATCATGGAGACAGCTACGTAGTGCAGTAATTGATGTAGTGACATTGTAGCTATTTTATGGAAACCAGGCTTACAGTGCTTTTTAGCATATTATGGCTTAGATTTTTAAAGATGTGCAGGAAATGTCCGATTCTGTATCACAGTCAATTTTTTTCTGAATTAGGCCTACCACTTTCACGATTTCACATACATATATAAAGTCCAATTTATATTTTTTTTTAATTGAAAATTTCTCTATGTATTAATTGAAACAATTAAGTTATGTAAATTATAAAGTAAGTTTTGTGAGTAGTTTGAGTAAATTTGACATTATGTCAATCTCATTCTGATCGTAAAATATCGTGTACTCTTTGATCCTGTAAATCAATTATTCTCATCATCATCAGCATCTTGTGGCAACAACCAAGATCCAGTTCACCAAGCAGCGCCAGAAATCTTTGTCTACATTATGTTTGGTAGGTATTCAATTTCCTGTATGTCTGTGCCAATCACATCGAAGCAGTTGAATGGTGTTTCTCCTCTATTGGGATGCTGAAGTCTCAAACATTACATCAGGTGTGACCTTGTCTATTGCACGATAGAAATGACCAGCAAAACGTCTCAAGCAGAAATTGGTGAAAATGTTGTAAATCTTCTTTTTTTTTTGGTCTTTGAGTGAGATAATGTCTTTCATATATAATCATCATGAAAATCATCTGATTTGTATTTGCACATTTACAGTAGATATTATTTAAACAGTATGGATAATATTATTTAATTAAAGTTAAATTCCAAATCTATTAAAACTTTAACAGTGCGTGTTAGCATTATAGTAGTAGAGAATTTGTTGGCCAAATATTGATTAACATTGACATCCCAAAATGTAAAATAAATTAATGGTCACTCAATGCAGCAATAGGGAATCGGAATGCAGATATATTTTATAGTTAGTCTAATATGAATTGTGGTGCCTACTACTAATAACCCTTATGCCGTAATTTATGTAGTTAAAAAATCAAAATTCATTTACCATACTTTAAATAAAATTTTGCCTTCAGACTAATCGTCTTGAGAATAATAAATAAATAGATGCTATATGTCAAGAAATATCATTTGTGGTTAATGATCTATAAATAATTCAATTCAAATTGCATTTTATAAAAGAAAATATGTAAAAAAGAAGTTTGGCTATTGCATAATATTATCAATAGCAAACATAACCTGCAAAATGTAGCTTTTATAAAACTTCAAGTATTGTCTGTTAAAACACTTCAAAAATAAAATGTGACAAAGCATGATTCCATCCTATACTGTACTTGTGGCATGTATAGTTGCTGTTGGCTTCCAATTGGAAATTAGATCTGAAACATGTTCTCATACAATAAATAACTATCACTATATAACATTTGCATAGATCATTAAATTTGCAGGTAGTCATTTTAAGGATTTTTGTATTAAAAAGGTCAAAATTATTTTGATCTATTGGAAGCTATAGAAGTAATAATAATATATCTTTTTAAATGAGCAAATTTGTTTACATTTTTGAGGATTCAGGCAGACTTGGTGTCTGATGTCCCCGACGAAAAAAGTGGACATGGTCAGGCATCACCCAAAATATGTCAAAGTGTCCCCAAGGGGGTGTAGCCCCAAAAAAAATGATAATTGAGGGGTTTCGAAGGCTTCTTTAATAAATTTTAGAGTAATAATATGTAGAAAAAACAAATAAATTTTTTTTCTCCCTGAAAAAAGGTTTTTTTTATTCCTGACGGGGGCCCTAGCCCAGGCGCCAGGGCCCTAGCCCTCCCGCCCCCCCCCCCATGCTGGCACCACCCCTGGGTCCAGGAACTTTTCACATTCCATCACAGACAGCATGAATATTTAAGTTTAATGTTTTGGCTGCACTGATAATGTATCTACTGCTTCCATTCAATAATTATGGTAAAAATGTTATTTTTATTGTAATTATACAGATGTTTTTTTTTTCTATTTGTATTGCATTGGGAGTATAAAATCTGTGTTTATACCTGCATGATGTTACCATAGCTCTTAGATCTAGTGTAAGGCCAGTTGGCAGCTTCTGAGAGGTCATTTTGATAGGTTATCTGGAACTTCATTTCTCAGTAATGGTGAAGAATAATTATGTTTTTGGTGGTAGAGTAGTCTAGCAAAAATAATGATTAATTTCTACATCAATAATTTCAAGTTTTAGAAGACCATCAATCTATATCATATGAAAATGGTGTGGAATGCATTCCAAGTTCAAATATGAGTACATATTTTATAAGGATTAAGAAAATATTCGTGCATTAAAAATATTTACTCACTTTTTGAATTATAGGCCTACTTTTTAAATAAGAGCTTTTAAATAATTCCCCAATAAATTTTCAAGGGGATTATTTACATTTCTGCTTCCATTCCTTTGTCTAGCCATTTGGCATTGGGAAATACATGCTAGTTGTGTCAAAAGTTGAAATATTTGTATAAAAGTAGTATTTGGTTAATGATACTAAATATTTACAATTCAATTGATTGTAATTTTTTTTCTGTTACCAACTGTTGAAATGGCTCTATTAAAAATTAGAATCGTAACTTCCTCTCCTTTTCACATTTTTTTCCAATTTGGTTTAGAGATAATGGTCTAATATTTGTTTTTTTCAGGCCTATCAAAATTTAGGTCTAGAGAACAACATAGTCTGTCAAATCGCGAAGTGGTTTCCCACTGATTGTGTTCTATCAGGATCAAATCCCTGGTCTTATAAACGCCATCCCACATGCAAGTTAACTCATAAGAATATTTTACCTTGGCAAAATTTATGAAACAAATTGTATGAAACGAAAACAGATGGGTACTTGATTTGTTAAGCTGCAGCGATGGATCCAGGATTTGAAAGAAGGTTCGAAGCAACAAAAAAAACCAACATAAAAGGGGGTTCTCCTCTCCGGGAAAATTTTGACTCCTAGATGGCCGGAAATGAGCTTTCCCGACCTCTGAGAAGTATTTTAATAACCTTTAAGTTCTTCAAAATTCAAGGTTCCCCCTCTTGAAAAAGGTCAGGTAATTTTACCTCATTCTTTAGGCCTATACATAGAGAAAAAAAATCATAGGCAATAAAGTATTATATTCCAACAATAATTAGTAGTTGGGTACATACCACGGATCGATCAACCGAACTTTAGTACATAAATTATAACGATGTCGAACCAAAAACAGTGTGCATAATTCTATTTAATTGAAGGCTAGTTGGGCTAAGCCTAGTCTGTCTAATACGCCAACCTATGCCAGGTCAGTTAGCATGCCTTTTGTAAGCCAGGACCCAGTTTTTACGAACCCATTGAAACCCCCCCCCCCGATCCGCCACTGAGCTGTTTACATATATGCCTAATTCTGTGTATGAAAAATACTTGAAATGGTGCCCTAATATACTATGGTGTATTATTAGTTAACAATCTTTTACAAATGGATTAACCACAAGGCCAGATCCATGCTCCACATTTCACACAGTTGGAACGGCAAAGACCCAATGTTTGAGAGATGTACAAAAACCTATTAGTCTGATCTTTTGACTGCTATTAAAGAGCATAAAGGCAAGTAATTTACCTAAGTATCTACTGAAGACTGAAGTTGACCATCAAGGTATGAAGGTCTTTAACCATCAATCAAATCACATATCTTCACACTGACCCTTTGTTAAAAGTAGCAAACATGGTGCCTAATACAAGTCATTAGTGCTATTGTTTGCAGAAGTTTGAATCAAGCTTAAGTTGACAAGATTGTGATAATGAGTGAATAGTACTACTGCATTTGTAATTGATGAATAAATTGGTTGCCAAGGTTTACTATGCTCTTAAGAGCTCATCTCCTTCATTCATGTAATCTGCTAGTATTGATCAAGAGAAAAACATTGAATAGTCCGACAACATTTGCATTGTTTTTCAACCGTTTATTTCCCATTCAAGGATTCTATACATTTATTCATTCAATTCCAGGTTATGGCATTTCTATCTTTGCAAGAGAGTTGAACAATTAAGAGATCAAAAGTCGATAGTTGAATTACTACAGTACATCACAATGCAAAGGCCATAAAAAACTAAAAACAAATTATTCTACAAACTTCGCTTTGTATTTCCAAAAATAAAAGGTTATTTATAAATTTTGTTTTCATAGTACAAGTAATAAGTATATTGTATTGTACATTTGCAAGGATTTTACAAAGCAAAGGTAATTATTTTTACTATGGGAAGCAACCATGAATGTCCAATATGCACAACTTGAGTGTCACTCTTGAAAAAGCTTCACACCAAACGTCATTAAGCACCACTCTCGAATAAGTGCTGCGGCTGTTATTAGAAATAATGAATAAATGTCTTGGTGCAAAATTGAGAGAACATTACTGAAAATGCATATCATCGGGACGTTTTCAAACTAATGATTCCAACCATTCAGAAAGGTCTATACTACAAATGGTATAATTTTAAAACATCAATAATTTGTAACAAGTGCTGCTCTCAACGATTAAGTACTTTATAATACTATAAGTACCGCACTGAAGCCTTGAGAAAAAAGTTTTTGAGTGCTGCAGCACTTAATGGGTCATTACTGTAGATAGGCCTCGTTTCTACTGACAACTTTAATAAATAAGGTTGAAATAAATTCTATAACCTTTATTTTGTTGACAGTGAATGTGGATCCTTATTATAAAGGGTTGAAAAAATATTAATTAATTGTTAAAATGCCGTTTAAGAGGTTTTGATGAACATTTAGCTGCAACACAAAATAGGTGGTCTCAAGTGAATACAAGATAGACTTCTGGCGCAGACGTAATAATACCAGACAGTTTCATTCGATTCAAGCCAATCTAATGTGATAAAAGGCAACAAGTTATGCACCAATGACATTGCGGTAGTTTTTCCAATTATGGTTATTCTATTGTGGGGTAGGGGGGAAAGTGCAAGGTTGGGTAACTGGAAACATCTACAGCTCCCACGTTTGTAAGAATCGCACATTGCGATTGTTACTCTGCGGTTTTTATAGTAGCATACAGACTTTTAGGCCTATTGTTAAGTTTGGCCCATGTGCCGTTTTATTTCCTTGATTCCATATTTCCGCAACGATGATTGAGGTTTGTTATTTTTTGAGGCGAGCCCAAGCTTGACTAGTAAATGAGTTGAGTTGAATAGCTTAGTGGTTAAGATGCTTGCCTTTTATTCCCAGGGTCCTGGGTTCAATTCCTATAACAGCAGCACTTTTTCTCACTACTAAAACAACTCTACTCCCTAAAAGAATCTTTGCTGATAAAAGCATCACAATATTTCATTTTATTTAGAGGGCCCCTGAACATCAGTCGACCTAGGATACGCTAGAAGGGTCACCCTCTATAAATGGTTTCAAAGGAATGGCTCTATGGTCAATTATATGGCATTTTGTCAGGAACCAGGCAGCATCCTACTAAAATCATGAAATTTTCAATAGAGGCCTGAGCCAGTTAAAAATGTAAGATTATATTGCATTTTGCGATATTGTATACCATTCAGGATTCTAATAATAAAGCAAAATTTTCGTAACTTGTGTAGTGATACTCGTGTTTGTCATCTTTTATTTGTTAACCTACTTTTAAAATTCTGCTTAGATCGTGGGAAATGAAAAACCCAAATTTCAGATTATAGTAATTCTTGTTTAATATATTCAGATGATTTATAACTTCATCCTATTTCAATTGAAAATTTGCATCCAATTACACTGGTTTTGAAACTGACCTTGTAGGTATTTTCACTACAGTACATCAAATGTACAAGAATTTATGTACAATCGTAAAAATTCCTTCAGTAGGAGTAGCAGAAGCTGCTATTTTTGTGTTTGATATTTTGTGGAAGAATCAAGACAGTTTTTGAATATCAAATAACAATCAGCTCATATGTGAAAATGTCAAATGTTTGTATCTTCTATCTATTTTAATATTTTGTTAACATTTTCAACCAATGTTAATGCTATTAATCTTGAGATATGAATTGTGAAGTTATGATGTCCATTATAGTTTAAAGGACGAAATAAACATAAGTTGTGCTACCTTTTCAGAAAGGTTACTCTACTGTGTTAAGTATTATTAAATCACATATATTTTTTACTTTATAATAGGAAATTAGAGAATGGTTGAAGTATTATTTTTTAATAGGTTGTATAATTTTCCAACCAAGTGGTAGTGCTTTTCATTTTAATGTATATGATAATAGTTTGGAATCTAGGCACAGCATATTTACACAGATTTATCACTTGGCCACTCATCGACCGTTTGGCCTATTTACTGTACTTTACAATGTACAGTGTGCAATGTATTCTTTATTTTCATATGTAAATGTATTAAAATCAATAATTTCTTTATTGTTGTGTGTAAATTGTTGGTTTGCAAAGAGTACTGTACATGTAATGTATGCAACCATTAGACTACTCTTGTCTACTGTATGTTGGCCCTCTAGTAATACTTTATTAACAGTATTATATAATAACAGTCTAACGTAAAACTGGAATGCGTGCAGAATACATAATATTGGTACGACATGATTTTAAGTTCAAATACAGTAGTAGATAATTTACCTCATATTAAGGTTAATGGTTGTCTTGGTTTTGACATGAACCAACCTGATTATCTTTCCATTATAGCTACTAAGGATTTGAAGTATACAAAGCAAATTTTACCCATCAATGATCCAATTTCCATAGAAATATTTCTGAGTAAAAATTCAAAATTTTATTCATGATTTTGGAAAGCGCTAACTATCTCTCGTAAAATGCTTGATTGTTGATGATAACAATATTGGACGTCAATTATGTAAAATGATGAGACTGACAAAAGAAATTGTCTTTGAAATGATCTACTGCTTCATCTTAAGTGGTTGCATCTAAGCAAGTCCAGATATCATATAACCAGCATTAGGCCTGCTACAGTAAGGTATTTTAAAGTCTTGTGACCGGCAGCTCTCTTTACTGATAATTAAAACTGAAAAGTACAGTTTCATATTAAATTTGACACCAGAATTTACAGCCTGAAGTAGTTGTAAGACTGTTTGCAGATCTAGATGGCAAATTCTAATTTGAAAATTTCAGCAAACTGGCTTCTCAATTTCAGAATGTATATTTACGTCTGAAAAGTATGGTAAGTTAAACCTTTTAAATTTTGAATACTTCCCCGACTTAGTACTGAAATTATATACTCCAATTTATATCTTGGCTGTTGAATTTGAGCAAACATTTTACACGGTGTTTGATAGTGGATATAAATCAATGAAATATATTGCGAGATATGAATATGAAATAGGAAAGGTTATAAAGATTGGAATGTGGGTAAGATTCCTTGCTGGCCAACACTGACAGCTTTATGATCAATGATTCCACATGATGAATCTAAGTGCCAATAATATTACACTGCTTAATACATTTCTGTTTTTAAGTGCATGCTTAGCTTTGAATTCATTACCTAGAAATACAATATTCCTTAATACTTCACAATGCATTTCCTTAATATTTGTTTTAAAAGGATATTATTTTACCAGTTGTTTCTGTATTTTATTCTTCTATACAAAGCCATTTTTTTGTTCCTCAATAATTCAGATTTTTACCAGATCTGTGTCTGATACACTTTTGCATAGTTTAGATTTTTTATGATGTTTTAGATGTTTTATTATAATATTTTTTCAGGTTTATATAATTTTAATAATTTTTATGCAAGTTTGAACTTCTGTTCATTTAAGACGAGAGGTTCAAGGGGTCTATCTGGCCAGGATCCCTTTCAGAAAACCTCTTTCTGTAAAATTCCTTCCCTAGGCCCCTTTTATATTGAATTCCGAGATCCACCACTGAAGACCAGGCTTGGATACCAATATTTAAATTTGGTTCTGATTGTTTAGCTCCTCCTATAACCCTCACTCACATGACAGAGAGTCAGGCAGGTTAAAAGATTTTATCCATTGCATGTTGGTTTGTGCTATACTGTGACTCATGTGAGTCTCCCAGGAGCCTAGCCAAAGTTTCCAATTTAAATTAGAAAGAGGACAAGATAGAAATATTTTGTTCTTTTAACATAATAAATAGTTGTGTATAATGTTGTTATAGTACCAACAATTGTAATTTTGCTTTAAACAAAAGTGATTTTCACAATGTATTCATTTACAGTTTAAATTTTTGAATTATTGTCCAAGTGTAAAGCCATCTCCTTTTGTACTTTTCTGGGAATTTTGTAGCCCCTCCATCTATTCATATACTCTGTATAATATAGTGTAAGTAAATATATTTCATATTTCTATTTCCTGCTTTGTAAGAATATTCTGTATAAAAATGAGTACATAATGAAATAGTAAAAACTATAAAATGTAGAATTGTAAACACAGAATCATGTTGGCTTGCATCACTTTCTTTTGAGTTTCTATTCTAATGATTTGTGTGTTTCCAATAGTGCTTAATACCTCATTAGAATATGTAGGTTGTGTAGAATATAGATTAACAGTAGGACTGCTTTAATATATCTCATCAAGAAGCTACAAGCTCTTTAGAGTATATTTTCTTAAATAGTAATACACCTATTGTCCATCTATGTTCTCTGTAAATACAGTAGCTGTGCACAACGTACGAGCAACAGTTGTAATAATGAGATGAACCTGTATTTGTGTATGAGTGTTTTTTTACATCATTATTAACAACATAGCTTAACCAGTAACAAAAATATCTATCTGTCTACTTTGATATGTCATTTCGTCTTCTTCTCTTTGTTGTTTATACAGATGTAGAATTAGCTTTCCGTCTGTGTATTGATATTAAAATAAAAAAAGGTATAGTAACAGTTAATAACATGGTCGAAAAACATATGTTCACCAATTATCGAATACATTTTATAATAATTCTTCTGTATTGGTTACATAGACAAATACATTTGCTGGTAATCAATTTAAGCATCTGTAAATCTACAAAATGTATTTTTTATATGAAATACTAATTTGCCACCTTCATTTGTACTCCCACACTACCTTCTCCCTCTTCCAACCTACATCCCCTGCACTAATATGAAGTAGTCCTGGACAAAGTTCTAGATATACTATCATTTATTTCATAGATATGCATTGATATACACTCTCCTGAGAGGTCTGTTAATGACATGGTTTATCTATTTTAGCTTATTTTATGTTGGTTGATTAAAATTGTGTTATATATATGTCATAAATTCCTCCTGGATTGTTAACAAATTGATCAAGATGATCTGGTAATAAAGAAAGAACTGTACCATTTAGAAGCATCTAGCTGTCGATCTGTTCAAAATAGAGTTTGTTTCATTTATTTCTTCACACACATAATATACATAATACTCAGGAACACATATCAAGTGAAGTAGAACTAATAATAAAATGCATAGATAAATAAAAAAAAAACATGTTAGAAAGCACTGAAGTCAACATTTGAATGAAAGGTAAAGAGAGTGTGAAAGGAAGTTAAAATAAATAACTTTAAGCCATGACTACCTAACGAAAATCAGATGTATGTAAAAAAGAGGCCAAGTTTAAAACAAGAAAAAATTAATGTGGATTAACAAAAACATTGCATAGTAAAATAAATAAATAAATGTGAAAAATGAGGTTAAGGAGAAAACCAAGAAAAGTTTTCACGTTCACATAGCAGTTATCAATAATAATAAATATATACTCACCATATGCCTGAATCAAGTATTAGATTAATACTGTTTCATATCCATCATTCTAGAATGTGATCACTATTTCTCATGGAGTTAAATTGTTAAGCCGGGAACTGACTGCTCCTGAAGGTCTTCGGCCGATGCGATTATACGTAGAATGCTATGCCATGATGCACGCGCAATGGATCGTTTTTAATGACGATCCGTTCAGACTGTCACCGATAATCAGCAGACAGCATCACATAGATCCAACGTCACAGAGTTAGATCCGACGGCCATACGGCAGAGTGTGCGCCCGGTTTTACTAACTTGTTACAATATGAAAGTAAGCTTAGAATTAACATCAATATTCTTTAAATGTCATTCTTTAAATCTTGTGATCTATCTTTAAATGAATTGTGACAGATTCTGTTTGAATCTGCGCTATGTTCTTTAAAAAAAAAGTTGAGTTTTATTTGCTTACTTTTGTGTGCTGATAAAAACCTATTAACAAATTTATCTTGAAGATTAATATTATCAGATCTCATTTGTTTAATTCCAAGTAAATATTCTGTACTAGTATAATTACTAGAAATAGATTAATAATATTAGCAAGGTGGTTTGTCCTATAATTTAAAAAAGTATCTTGCAAAGTTGAAGACAATTTAATTGACTGTGTGAAATTTCAGAGTGCTCACATTTAGAAATGTCTGGATGTAGGTGGCAACACTATAATAGAGTACAGTAATAGCAAAGCTGTGTCAGGTGACATCTCCCTCTCCACCTTGCTGACTATTCGCTTTCTGTACATATACATTTTTCTATTTGTATTAGGAAACTTCTTTTTTGGGTGAGTATTGATAGCCTTAGGTACATTCTGTTTACTTAACAAAAACAAAAACAAAATTTTTGCTTGAAGTATATATCATGTAGATATCATTTTACTTGGGTTTACAAACATAAATTTTTCTTCCAGTAGGCACAATCACTTTTATTTGTGAAATATGGCTGTAGATGCATTCATTTTGTGTAGATATCATTTTACTTGGGTTTACAAACATAAATTTTTCTTCCAGTAGGCACAATCACTTTTATTTGTGAAATATGGCTGCATATTTATTTTGTTTCCTCAAACAAAGAAATGGCCAATAAAATATTTTGTTTTCTCTAGTGTATAGGCCTTTCTTCCATAAAATTTGAATAAATTATTATCATGTGAGAAAAAGTAATAATTAATGCATTTTATCAGGTAATTAAAATAAAAATAAAATAGTCTTTGATTAATTTGCCATTGTCATATTGTTTTGTTAGTTATTGATGTGTAATATTGTTGTACAAAGGTCAGTTTGCTATCGATTTATATATTTTATGAGCATCGGTAATAAAGACTTTCATTATTCAAATGTTGCTAGAATTATTCTAATTGGCTTTGTTTTAGATATTAATGAAATATGCATTGAATATAACATGTACGTGTAATTTTTGATAGCTCATTATTCATTACCCGTTAAAATGTGCAGTGCCAACTCGCAACTTCCTGAGACGTGAATAAATGTCTCCTATAGGTGATGTTATTAGTCTGTAGTTTTTAACTTGCTGAGACGTGAATAAATGTCTCCTATAGGTGATGTTATTAGTCTCTAGTTTTTAAGTTTGTGGATTGCTTTAATCTGTTCCCTAGGCCTAGATTAGTGGAAATATTTTCTAATATATGTAGTTAAATATGAACACATCTGCAATTAGATTTGCACCAAGAAAATTCAGCATGGCATATGTAGCCTAGTGTTTAATCTTAGCTCACATTTTTGAGCAATAGTTTTCAACTACATGATCATAGAAAAGTCTGTACATCAGCAGAAACTATTTTACTAAAACTAAAACTAAATTATTTAAATGTATGTTGAGGTGGTTGAATTAGTGGTTGTATAGGTGTACTTTCACCTGATTTCCTCTACCTTTGCTAATTTTGTTTATTCTATGTTGTGAGCTGAATATAAATTTATTTGGCCTTTTTAAATGAGATTTTTTTTAATTTATTTAATTTTTTAGATTTTTTTTTTTTAGATTTACTTAAAATGTTTACCATTGTTTAAATTTTTGTGAAAAAAATTAGATTTTCTAAATCAGTTTTTTGGATATTGTTACTTCTTAGTGGATTTTTATGTCTTCCGTTTTTTAAATACTGCAGCGGATATTACACAGCAATATAACAGTCACATTCCAAAAATGCACATATTTTCCATTTCAAATATTGAGAATTCTGTATGGAAATGTCATTTATTTTATGAGTTAAGAGAAACCTTTAATACATTCTAGGTGTATCATCTAGGGTTTTTTTTTCATATCATTCGTCACTTGATGTATTCCATGCGGTTTCATAAACATTTTACATTCTACAATGTATAGGACAACCCGCTGTCATGAGCTAAAAAAATATGAAAAATATAATTCACTATTTGAATTGTAAACTTTTTTATTTAAGTTGGTAGTTTTCTATATAAAATTTTAGAAAACAAATAATTATAAATGGTGATATTATTTGGCATAGACCAGTAGCAATGCCAGGTTCTAGAGGGCTATCCACGAACCATAGAACCCCCCCCCCCAATGCCATTTCCAAGCATCCACACATGCATATTCTTAAAACTTGTGTCAACCCTGTTATGAACCTTTGACCCCTTATCAAGGAATCCCAGGCGCTGGCATTAACCTTTAATGTTTTGCAATGATTTTAAGGATTTTTGTTGTGTAAAGCCTTTTAACTCAATGAAAACCAAATTGTTGTGATCTTTGTTTCTTTGTGAATAATAATTTTGATTAAATATTGAGGTTTTATCCACAAATAGTATGTTTTTAAAATATTTCACACATAAAAAACATACACAACCCTGAAATCGAAAAATGATGAATGGAATGCCAACACACATTTGGTTAGCAATTAATATTACAGAGTAGTAGTATGTGCAGTAGATTGTTTATGCTAGTGCTATCTGTCTTCATTGTGTTGCTGTAGGCCATGTAATGCATGGAAATTCCCTGTGCATGGCCCTACACATCATAAAGTAGGCCTTTTTGTATATTTCTATACTGTACATATATGTATGTGCCAAATGCATTATGAAATCAAATCCTAATTTTGTTGTTAATATTTGTATTCATGATAAAGCATTTTTATTGATGTAGCACTTGGTTGTTAATATGTTATTAATCTTACTATTCATCATCATGATATGACTCTGAGCAAAATGTGATGTTGCAAAAATGAACTTTGCCATTGATTAAAATTGCAGCAACGTTCATGTTTACAACTACATTATTCATTGCAAAGTATAGAGTTAGCCTACTTATACAATGTCCTATTTATCAAATGCCGATGCTTAGAAGCATTGGTCTGCTATTTTAATTTTTACCTGCAAAATATGTTGTCAACATAAAACTACAATGTTTATGTTGAACCAGCCAGGAAGATGTAAAATCATGATGATACTGATACTTGCATTTGCTTGGCTGTCCTCTTTTTGTGCTACTGTTTTGGGATTGTGAGAATGATAGGTGTGTACTAGGGAGGGATACAGGGTTTTGTTCAGTTTTGCCACTGCCTTTTTTTTTAACAGAAAAAAATACAAAATACCATTAAAATACTAAATGTTAAAATATCTTGTAATAGTGCATACTGAACAGAATAATATCACTGCTAGATG
This sequence comes from Anneissia japonica, assembly GCF_011630105.1. Taxonomy (NCBI): domain Eukaryota; kingdom Metazoa; phylum Echinodermata; class Crinoidea; order Comatulida; family Comatulidae; genus Anneissia; species Anneissia japonica. Next base: position 5,514,454 of record NW_022704992.1, on the reverse strand, counting down.
CATATTATCTGTATAATTACTTTGCATCTAGGCCTACACTGTATATGAAAACTGGGATGTCCCCCTCTTTAAACAAATTCTAGATCCCTGAAAGATGCCCATAGATAAATAGTAATAGTAGTAGTATAGTATAGTATTCAGAGAGACTAGGTCTTATAGTCAGATTATACAATATATTTCTAGGCCTACATGTTGAGAGAAAATTTTGTATTTATGTGAGTCAATTGTACATGAATAAAAGATGAGAAACAGACTTTTCCCTATCATCCCATTTGTATTATATTAATCTTTTCATTTCTACATTCCAATTCCAAACTTTGTGTTAACTGCAATGCAGGATTTGGTTATTGATTTTGACGCATTATTTAGAACTAATGATGCGCAGTAATTTCATCATTCTAAATGACAGAGTCAACACCAGATTGACAGATTTAAAAAATACAGAAGAGGATTTCACAGTGGCTGGACAAAATTCATAATTAGATAATCAGTCGATGCATATGAGCTCTGAGAATACATTTTTAACTAAATATTTGCATGTATTGGATTGGATTTGTCAGGCCAAAGAATTGTATTGCTACATTTTGTTACTAATAAAAATCTATTGTTCCCTGATTTATTGTACCTTATTGTTCTTGCATTTAGAACTCTGTGGTTCTAGAACAATATATAAATATGACCTACTGTATTGTTCGTATAATTTATACTTCTTTTCAGCATTTATTTGAACCTGTATTGCTACAAACAGTGTAGCAATTGGCATTTATTTTTGATAAATATGTTAATGGTCCATTTTTAAAATGAAGCTGTTTTGGTTTAGTAATAGTGTTACCATGGTCTTCCAACTCTACATTTATATAATATAACATTTAATTAAAAAACAAAACTATGTTTTGAAAAAGTAATTTTAATAATATAGTTCATAAGTGCAAAAGAATCGGTGTACAGTATATACTTATTATTGTGATTGGTATTGTGCTTTTCATCACTTATTTTTAATTACTTTTTTATTGAGTGTATTTATATAGACCAGCAAATGCCATTAAAGTGCATAATGCAATTTGTATAGATAAGCTATTGTACAATGCACCTTTGTTATCTTGGTTTCTCAAGCAATTGACTTTACATTATTGCAATACTTTACTACCATGCAATTATCATAACCTAAAAAATTGCCATAGGAAAATTCCAGAATATTGTTGATATGATGATGTAGACCTATGTTTTTAATTTCAATATTGAGCTTTTTCTTTTAGTCATATACAACAAATATTTTATGATCATGTTATATTTTACATACAAATGTCTGGAACAAATTAGTTTATTTTAGCAAAATTTCTCTTATCTTTTCCTCAAAAATATATTTCTTTATTTTATTTCAGACGTGCAATACAAAAGAACCAAGACCTTTTACCGGATTCTCCAATTTCAAATATCTTTTATGACGACTTTTGGGGAACACCACTAATACACAGCGGTAGTCACAAGTCCTACCGGCCAATCTGCGTTCTAACTTTTCGACTAAACTATTTCCTTGGTGGTTTGAATCCATTTGGATATCACCTAGGCAATGTACTTTTACACTGTCTCACCACATTGCTATTTACTTACACTGCAAGACAATTCCTAAATCGAATGTTCCCAACAATTTTTGCAGGTTTGTTATTTAGCCTTCATCCTGTTCACACGGAAGCTGTTGCGGGGATTGTAGGCCGGGCGGATGTTGGCGCGTGCATGTTTTTCTTAGCTTCGTTTCTCTGTTTTATTAATTATTGTAAGCATCGAGATATATCTGAAGAAGTATCAACTCAGAATATAGCAATCAAAAAATGGTTGTATCTGTTCGGTAGCATGTTGTTCACGTTGGCAAGTATGCTGACAAAAGAGCAAGGGATCACAGTCTTAGCAGTTAACATCACCTACGATATGTTTATAAAACACGGAACAAGGTTGCAAGATATTTGGACGATACTATTTAAGGTATTAGAATTTTTTATAATTATTCTTAAGATGCATTTTTTTTTTGACTTGCTAATTTTTATGCATTACACTCCTTTGCAACCAATGTCGATTCTTATCCCTCCAGGATTCAACATGTAAAAGTATACTTCTGTTAATATCTTCATTTATTGCTGCGAAGCAGCCAATTCATATTCTTGACAGCAATTTGACCTCTGAAAGGTCATTGTTTGTCAAAAAATAAGTGCCTAATACGACTGAAAAGCGGAGTTTCCTTCTTTCATTTTGCCGGGTAAAATCAATTACTTTAGGCGACGTTTGTAGACTAACCTACTCGTACCAACGTCCTCATGTCGCACTAGCCTTCCTACTCTAGGCCTAGACTAGCTAGGATGGTATAGGCCTAGCCTTGAAGGGATGAAGGTCC
>NW_022704992.1:5483690-5511948 GCF_011630105.1 Anneissia japonica | reverse complement strand
CCCATAAAAAAATGTACACTTCCTAGACCATGCAGTCTTCAAAATAAAAATTGTAACCTTTGGTAATAAAAAAAAATACATTTTCCGCATACATAGAAATTTTTGAAACTTTATTAAAAAAAACCTAAACCATAATTCACCACACTATAGAAACTTTTTGACAAAAATGAAAAATTACGACTTTGTTACCCAATGAGAAGTGTTATAATATAGACAATGGGTCGTGTCTCATATTATTTGTTATATTTTTATTATTCATTATTTTCACTTGACTCGCATAAATAATTTTGTTCGAAGAACATTTATATGCAGTTGTACTTCGCAGCACTTCACTTGCAATTTGCAATTTCTAGTTTCTATTACAAGTTTTCTGACTAGACCGAATCCAAAACCAAAATATATAATATTCATACCTTACCTCTGACTGCTCACCTGAGCATGGCAAAACTATGCATTTGATTTATTCAACTTCAGTGGTGCATAGACCCTAACAGACCTCAGTGGCCTCATGGGATATGCAGCTGCCTTTAAGACTCCAGACTCCAGTCCAGATAATAAATAAATATATAAACATCTATAAATCTAACAATTTCAGGTCAACATTTAAGGTTACATATGTAGTTGTACAATAAAGATACAAGCGTGGTAATATAATATCAAATTATTTATTACTGTATAATAATATGGTACCTATGGTCTTGAATCATTGATTAGGGAGTGTCAAAGATGAATAGATCTTTGTTAAAGGTTAAAAGATCTTTTAATCAAAATATTTGTACTGATATTGAAATTTTAGTTTGTTGTAAAGGTTTGTACAGTGTTCTGTTTCTCTTGTTTGCGTTTAAGATCACCAATTAAATTTATAGTGGTATGAAATGCGTTTCCATGTGAAAGAAATATTGATGTTAAGACAATTATAATAATAAGACAATTATAGTCCTTCAAATTAAATAATGTATGTCGGTTGAATGCACAGAATGAGTCTTAAATTGAACAATAATACTTAATTTCACTGAAATAGTACATGATTGATAATAAAATAAATCATATACTGAATCTGTATAAATAGTGCAAATTGCAATTGGTTCATCTTTGATTACAATCAAGCATTTTTTATTTGTTGTAAAAATTTATGCAAGCATTGTATTTTCAGGTTAGCTTTCAAATATTTCAAACAAATTGGAGAGCGAAACAGGAAATTGCTGTTTTTAATCAACTTTAGCCAGGGATTATTATAAGAAACAGATTTTTTTTTTTATAAAACAAACATTAGCGTTGAAAATACCTCCTTGAAAAGAAGGTGTGATGAACACATCTCTTTGTGTTGGGTATTTTGTAGCATTTGTCAATATTTAACATTGAACAATAGAATGTTACAAATGGAATTTTATGAGGTTTTCAAATATCCTGATTATTAATTGATGACAATGGAGCTGTGATCCATTCCGTTTTGGTGTATTTGCCTACCACTTTATTTTACTCTCCACATTAGCAGGTAAATATGGCCAGGTGTCTTATGTATATTAAAGGTTGATAGCAACTGCTTCAGCTGTAGACAATTGAACCTGGTTCATGGACGTTGGGTTGTTTGTCCATGTTTTATTTACTCCATGTTGTGCCAACTCAGGAAAACGCCATCTCAGTAGCTATAACAACATACATTGGTCAAAGGTTTTATTAATTTTTCGACTTCCAATGAAGTCAAACTTCCAAACTTTAATTAAATTTAAATAAGCACTTTTTTTTGTTGAATATCCACATAGTTGGAAGTAGTGCATTTGTAATCTTGCATTAACCTCAACATGGTTGTCCCATATTAAATAGATTTATGAGGTGTCCACTGTAAGAGCTATTAAAGTGAAGCTTGCTTTGTGAACCATTAATATTAGTTGATATGTTGCCTCTTAAGCACTATATCCATGATGTCAGCAACATTGACAATCAGCAACCATTTCGCTCTTACATGCACTACTTCCCCTTGTGCTATACCGGACTATACCATTGGAGCACTGTACAATACTACGGTAGATAAAGTATGTACTGAAATTGCCATTGACAAGAGCCAATAGGATTTCTCAATTCAAATATTTGCAAGGATTATAGTAATTTTTTGGATTATTCTATGAAAAATGTATTCATAATGTACCTTAAAAAAAACCTCAATAAAGAATGTACAGCTCTAGTAGGCCGCAGCTAAATCAACAAAATATTTTATAAAATCTTGTCAGATACTTTCATTTTGGCAGACTTAAGAAGTGGTCCATAAAGTGAAGGGAAGAAAGGGGAAACCACACATTCATAATATGTTGGCTCCTAAATTGTAGGACTAGTGTGTCTAGTAGTAATGTAAACAGGAAAATGTATGGCTTTATAGAAATTTGAACCAAAGTCAAATAATAGGAAAATCAGAGGAAATCAATACAGTAATAATTTTGATACAGTTAACCTGTTTGTATGATCGCAATCATGAGTCTCTTTTTATTTGTTTATGATTCATAAAGCAAATTTTCAGTGACTGTTCAAATTCTCTATCGTAAAATGTTAACAACTCATATAGTTATTATTATAGAAAATTAATTATTCGAATAATTATTGGTCTATTATGAATTATGAGGAAATACGTTTTTGAACCGTAGACGGCAGCTTAATATTCATCCGCGTTGCCAAATTTCTACAATTTCGTCTGCTATTAAAGTTAGCCCTTTTCATTTTTTAGTTTGATAGTCATGGCTTGCCAGTCGTCTTAAGTTGAACTAAAACTTCGACTAAGTTTGGGAATACAAATTGAAGTTGAAGTTGGAACTAGCACTAAATGAAGTTCTAGTTCGACTAAATTTTGTTTTAAGAATAAGGGCGTTAGTCACTTAAAGAAACATCACTGTATATATACGTTACAACTATACTGTACAATAGCCAAGACTGTAAATAACAATGTTTTTTCCCTGATAACATTTGATTCAACCTTATGTGAAAGTATAACTTAGTAGGAAGTTGTTATTTAACTCCCTGCTCAAAAAAAAATACATGCCATAATAAATGTCAAACTACTAAGTCCCAACACGATGGCGTGTATTACATTTTGATTTGAATTTAATAGGGTTCACTTTTGAATCAAAGCCACCCATAATATTAGTAATTGTGCATCCAGAATACAAACTTACAAAACAAAAAGATACTAAACTAAAACAACGCAAAATATTGTTATTCATAACACTGTAATTATTAGTTACATAACTATACACATTAGGTCAGATCAAATGTTAAAGTATATCAGGAAAAGGTAAAATTAATTACACCATCCTTTCTCGTACGAAAGTTAATTTACACATTGTTATTGTATACAGTCTTGGCTATTGTACAGTAAAGGTGTTACGTAATATAATGTGTCTTTGAGTAACTAATGTACTAACAATCACTAGTAAGTTAACTCCATTGGTTTACTTTTTGGAATATGCGATAGAAATAATGCCATTAATTGTTCTGTAGTCATAGCAATTTTAATTTTATTTACTTATTCATTTTTGGCAAGTTTTATTATACAATTATAGACTTGTTTTGTGCTCTGTGAGTTAACAGGTAAGGAAGCGATTTTTGAACGACGTTGTGGTGGCGGCATTTTATTGGACACGATACCATATCTCTAGCTATGACAATTAAAGTATTTACTCCATGATCAAATTAACATGTCTTTCCAAAAAAGGTCAGATGTAATTATGATTACCTGTGTACAGGTGAAATTTGTCAGGAATCTCCTTGGACAGAATTTTTTTTTTAACTTTACTCATTATGTTTTTCAAGACCTTGAAAATCAATTAAATTACTCACTAATTGGCTAGAAATACATAGTTACTGTACCTGTGGATTCACACCCTGGAATCCATCAGAGATCAGTGCCATACCCCATGCTACTAGCGCTGGATCAATTATTAATCTTCATGATGTCATTTAGTAGCCATTCACAAGGTGTTGCCATTCAGATCACAGAGCACCATAAAGCTCAGGCCCGACTATCAAATTTCCTTTGACAAACAACTGTTGTATGTCCATATATAGTCCTGATGTTCCTATATATGGTCATTCAGGGTTGTAGCTAATGAAAACTAAGGGTGGGGATAGATATTTTGAGGGTGGGTGCATGATAACATTGGTAAACTCTAGATAATACAAGTAGATTTTAAGGATGGAAAAGTGGGTTAATAAGGGTGGGTGAAAGGCCATGAAATTAGCTTTAGACTGGGTGGAAAACTTCAAGGCTGGGTGGCTCCACCTACCTCCGCCCACTATAACTACATCCCAGGTCATTATGTGATATCATGACCATATTTAGGCATGTCACATGTTTTTGTCAAATAAAGCCTGAGAGTCTTTACAGGACTTCAAAAATAGAGGTCTGTTCAATCAACATTTACATCAGATATTTGTGGGGGAGGGGGTGGGGATGGGCACCTTTATATATGCCATCTGATTATGAGATAAATAAAATTATGAATTCTGAATATACAATTGTGACTTGAATAGCATGTTCAAGGCACCCAACAATCAGACTGAGGCCTACAATCAATGTGGCATAAACAAGAATGTTTTATGCTAGAATCCTCTCTATGAATGGATAAATCTTCTAATATACAAGCATTGCTATAGATATCAACATTTTATAGCAAGTTTAATTTTAAACTTTGCAAAAGTCAAATTTAAGAAAAATGTTTAAAAACTCTGGAAAATTGTCTATATATTATTTAGATTATTTAAAAATTAGTCTAACATTAAAAGAAATATTTATATATTTTAGGGGGAGGGAGGTGGGAAAGGGGATTCCTTATTCACTAAACCCCAACCAGGGCCTTTCATGACACCTGACCAACTATATACAGTATAAACCTGTGCATTGTCTCTGTATTTTGGCTGCAGAAATGAAAATTCATCATGAAAAACTATTTCATCACATTCCTAGGAAAATGCTATCAGTACTTTTTTTTTAATTATAAATTAATAAAAACAAAATTTTTCCAAATTTTTCTTTGTCATCAAACATCAAATCCAGTATTCAGTTTGCTAAAATGTTGGACTAACAACAGAATCATTGGAAATAATGTCACGTTTTTATTGTCAGTCCAGTGTTGAAATGTTTTAATGGGATTAATTCAGTAAAGTTGGATTCAATAGGGATTATTGGGAGCTATGAGGTTTACGAATAAGTTATGGTCCATCGTTATCATCAGATATTTTTAGTCAACAGCAATCTAACAGGATTTAGATTGGATTGTCCTAGAAGTCAATAATATCAAATAACCTACTCAATCAATCAATCAGATTGTATCTCATTACATCAATGGGATTAATTATGAATTTCAGATGGATTTAAATATGATTAGATAGTAGTTTATTGGTTTCCTAACAAAGTATTGATAGTCATACGAGATATATAATTATAATAGATAGGATTCAGTAGTCATGGAAGAGGGTGGGAGTAGAACTAGGTAGGAGGTAAATAATCACTTGAAATTTATCCAGTAATCATTAGGATAAAACTAATTTATAATGAAGATAAGAAGAAATATAGAGAGTAGGCTACTTTGATGAAATAGAATGAGGAGGTGCGAAAGCCATAGAGAGTTCATACTGTACAATGTACAATATTTGTGTCACAGAAGTAGGGCTAAGCTTCAGAAATACTCTTCAAACCCTCATAGATCAATTATGATAAACAGTTATATATTAAGATTAATATCACATTTATATGTAGGTTTTGATTGTTCAGTGACTGTTTATGTTAGAATATATTGATTTATAAAAAAAAATGTAATGTTTAATTTGTTGAGTCAGCAGAGAAAGACATCATCTTGAAACATTGTTAAGTATTAATAAAATAAATAATTTTTAAAAATGTTGAGTTCCATTTGCACTTATTCTGAATGCAGATAATCATTTAGTCATTTGCATGTCCTAAAGGTTTATGTAAATTTAAGTATGAAAAAAGATGATGAGTTGAATGGCAAGCTGTCAGTATATCAATTTGTTAATCAGATACAAACAAATGATGTATTATACAAATGAGTCTAAACAATTAAAAACACCTCACATTATTTAGAGTCCCATAATTGAGTAAAAGAGGTTGTTGGCTATATTTTTTCTTAAATTGTTCAGCCAACCATATCAGAGTGATATCAATTTGTCTGGGACTATTTTTTTTTCTCGGGCTATTGTCTTTCTGGGGCTATAGTTTTTCTGGGAATATAGTTTTCTGGGGCTGTTGTTTTTCTGGGCTATGGTTTTGCTGGGCTATTATTTTTCTAAAACTATTGTTTTGCTGAGATATTATTTTTCTGAGGCTTTTGTTTTTCTTGGGCTATTCTGGGCTATTAAGATTCAAGATTCCATTTATTGTCATATACAAGCAAAGTACATAAAATAATATTAATATTCATTATTATTTTTACCAGCACCACATCAGTTTAATTTTGAATACTGCTTTAACGTGATGACAATAAGAATTATCTTGTATGTGATATATCTCTACATGATTCCTTATGACAGTATTCATTAGTTTGATTATTTTTAAATTTAAATTGTCATTTGTCATTCTTCCTCATTTCTACCTGTTTCCAAATACAAATATTAGGACATTTTAATTGTGTTCTCAAATAGTTTATTTAATTTTTTATATTCCTATATTTTTGTAATATAAATTATTTTGTCATAAGATGTGAAAACCTCCAAAACATTGAGACAGTTTTAAATATATTTTTAATTTTTTTATGTTAATTTACAAACCTTTACCTCAAAAATTTCAAAATTTATTTACTATCCAAATTAAAAGTCTTTGTAAAAGACTATAAATTTATTATTTAATTAGTAAGGAAAAATCTTTTAAATTTCCTTTTGAAATGTAATTTCTTATTTTAGTATGGAAAAGTACAGTATATATAATTCAAATATTGATATTTTTTCTTGGCAAACATGAAACCTTAAGACTCATGCCAAACAGTGTATCATCTCTAATTAGTTTGTATTTTTTATGAGGACCACACACAATGAACCAATTTAGTGACATGTTCAATGCTGCAGAGCAAACAATAACAATGACTCCTATAATCTTTACTATTGTAAAAGCTATTGACCTTAAACAGAAAGAACAATAGATTATATTCATGTCATTATAGAAGTTCATAAATTATTTTATAATGATAAAGTCAGACAGAAATTGGTTTAACTAGTAAATTTTCGCAATTAATTCTCATCCATGCATTACTCTATTCAAAGCAACATACTTCAGAGACAGATTTATCATTTTTTATTGCTGCTCAGAATGATCTGGAAAGTTATTCAATAAAAAATGTATTATTGCTGTTCCTTGGGGAATTTATTACTGCAAGAACAGTTCATCCCTATATTGGTTTCCTGCATTAAATTGTCCAATTTAGGTGTATTGGGCTGAAAAGTTTGCATATTGATAGAAATAAATAATGGATAAATACATTGATAAAATATACAATTTTAAATATTTTTTATATTTCAGAATGGTTCCAGACAGGTGCAGGAAGGCGTTTTGTCGCAGATTTTCTGTGGGATCGTTCTCATTAGTCTTCGTCTATATCTCATGGGAAATACTCCTCCGGAATTCTCTCCGTCCGATAATCCTGCCTCCGATTCAAATAATACTTTAACAAGATCATTGACTTTCCATTTTCTTCCTGCGTTCAATGTATGGCTTATGTTGTGCCCTTACAAACTTAGTTTTGATTGGTCGATGGAGGCAATACCTTTAGTTACATCACTACTAGATGTTCGCAATATAGCTACAATTTCCATGTATCTAATACTTTTTTACACTGTAATATACTGTGTCCAGGGACTTAATTCACTGCAACACCAATCATCTCCAAATTCTATTTGTAAGCATCCAGATTGTTCAAATTACACCAAAATGCAATTTAAATTTTCCAATGGACACAAAAACAACCATCACTATGATTCCAATGGGAATGGACATTTTAAAGGTGATGCCTTGCGGAAGCGATGCCCTCCTTATAGACTAAATCAACCAATTGGTGCTCTCTCATTCTTAGATATTTTTTCACCAGACAAGATATATATAAAAAGCGAGGAGCGAAGATCGCTGAATGTAATTCTTATTGGTTTATCACTGCTAGTTTTTCCTTTTCTTCCTGCAACAAATTTATTTTTCTATGTTGGATTTGTTGTTGCTGAACGAGTGCTATACATTCCAAGTATGGGTCTATGTCTATTGGTTGCGGAGGGTACGTATCAACTTTGGAAGCGGAATCAAGATACGAACCAAAAGTTAGTCTTATTCGCATCCGTCTTCATTCTGGTGCTTTTTGGTCTTCGAACAATTATACGAAACAGAGACTGGCAAAATGAGGAGGCACTCTATAGGTCAGGAATTGAAATCAACCCAGCCAAAGGTATGAATTATGATATACTGTGTTAATAATAATTCCAATATCCACTGAAATTTAATACACTTTCAATATTAACAGTAATATTATCTTTGTTATTACTCTATCCTAATATCATATTATGTAGTATAAAGTGTATAATTTCTGGTGTTCACGATGAGTGCTATAAACGTTATTGGAAACCTTATTTAATATGCATCTTTTCAGCACATGATATGAAGTTTTTTTTTCTAATGTGAATTTTTTTTAACATGAGTGAATATTACTTTTGATATATAAGCACAGGTTCAGTTTCTGTCACCTTAGTAACCGAACTTTAATATCTTGATATTATTAAATGCATGTTCTCTGTGTTCGTTAACTGTCTTGAACAAGAAATTCAATATTTGAATTGCTTACTTTGTATATTTAAATAAGTTAGCTTCCAATAGAAAATTACAAGAAAATTTTTAGTCATCTGCGGAGGACCGTACAATTCACTAACAAAATGATTGCTCTTTGCACAAGCTCGTAAACCGTTATTATGATGAACCGTGTATTAGAATTGGCAATCGTCATCTTTGTGATACTGGTCAAGCTAAAAAGCTAACAGTCAAGGATCTCATTCAATAGTTGGACCTAGCATAATAAGTTGGATGCTAAACATGACTGCCCATTGGGATGTGACTGGCAGCAGTAGAAGGAACCAAACTGTCCTGTACTGTAATCAGCATTATATACAGTAATTAGATGTATAAATAAATACCCATCCTTACTTTGGCTAGTAGCAATTTTAAAAGGATTTTTTCCTTAAAGATAAATCAAAGAAAATGGAATTGTTTTGAAGTTCATGACTTTTCGAACCCTAAATGAATTAATTTTTGAGGGGTTTTTTTTCCCAGATTTGATCAGTTACTCTACTTTTTTTTGACTAAAAGGATTTGCTGAGCTCATATGCAAAGTGTTATTGAATTGTTTAAGAAAAAACAAATGTATGTTCTTTATTTCTTAACCAGCCTGGGGCAACCTAGCAAACATCTTGAAAAATAAGGGGAAGTTTAGGGAAGCAGAACAAGCATACAGAAGTGCATTGTCCTACAGAGGAAACATGGCAGATGTACACTACAACCTGTAAGTTACTTATCAATCTAATCTGACATGCCTAAATATGGTCATGATTGCATTATACCGTGACCATATATAGGCACATTGTGACTCTATATGGGCATATGATAGTTTTTTTGTCAATACTATATTGATAGTCTGGACATGGCTTTATATTCTAAATGAGACCAGTAAATTGACATTAAAAATGGTTTTTAATATTTAATAGTTTTTTTTATATGTAAACAATATTGTGCAAACTAGTCAATAATATTGGTTGCCCAATAAAAAAAAAAGGCTGTACATTATTTTTGACAATTAAATACTACAATATTCAACAAAAGGTTAAACCTTTCTTCTCAACACAAGATTACAAACCATAAAATATTCCCTTGTGTTGAGAACAAAATTCAACTTTTGTTAATATGAATACAACATGAACTAGTATTTAGATATTAGATACAATGTGTTTTAATACATTTTAAATGAATCTGTTTTCAATTAAATACAATATAGATGAAACAACTTCGTCATTACAGTAGTTTATTTTAATTGTTCAGGTAATGTTCAAGCTATTGATTCAAATAATGTAAACAAATTGGTAGAAACGGTACTTGAATAATATTTTAAATTCATATCAAATCGATGTAGTTGATGGCAGGGGTGGATCCAGTAGTTTAGCCACTCAATTTAAAAAATGTCCAGAAATCGATGTTGTGTGCTTTTGAAAAATTGTAGATCCACCCCTGGATGGTGATCCACATAAGTCTTGATAGTGTTCTACATATGTCTCAATTGTAGAGTAATATTGCAGTGTAAAAACAAATGGCTGTGACACATACTTTGAGACATACATTTACTAAATAACATTTTCGGCAGCGCCTGCTGCCTTCTTCGGCATATGAGTGTCTGAACAACTGTCAGGAACTTGCTGTGTGTAAAGAATTTCTGACACTAATATCTGCAATATTGAAAACAATTTTCACCATATGCTACATAAAAATACAGTTTCTATAAATAAATATTGTAATGAATTGATTGAATACTACTGAAAAAATTTAAAAAAATTATAATAGGTGATTGATTTTATGAATTGATTGCCTACAAAAACAATATCCATAACAAACAAAAATAATGTTAACTAAATTTTTAATATATTTTTTTTAGACTTTGCTTCATTAACCATACTAATCACCTTTAACTGTAGTACATATCAGCATCATAATTATGTTGAACATTAATGTGTAGGACTTGTATTTAGATAACAAGTAATTGCAAATGAAATTACTTGCTTACCAAATTAGTACTTTTTAATGGACTCCCAGCTTTGCCGTGTGTATTATTCATTATTAGTTCTCACTATGTTGAAGCAGAACAATACCATGCACTCGCATTTGTTATCTTAATTGAGGAACAAGAAAATTTATTAGAGACGGCAATTTTCGTTATTGATTTTGATCCTTGAGAATGTATTACATTACATGAAAACAATGACGACAATCAACTTCAATTTATTATTAATATTACATAGCATTGTTTCTTAAGGAATTATTCAAAAAAGATTGCAATGTTTTTTAATGTTTAAGGGGAATATTATTACAAGAGAATGAACGATATGAAGAGGCCATTAGCAGTTATCGTATGGCTATCAGATGTCGCCCAAGACTTGCAAGTAAGTTTTTAGCAATTCTAAATGTATAAATTGAGTATCCTGTCAGGAATACTGTAAAGTGTAATGAATTATACAAAAATACTATAAAGTACCATCTGTAGGCAAGTCTATGGTTCATCTACAAGTCAAAGAAAAAAATCTTAAAAGTCAGGCTCAGAAAGAAAAACTGATTTTCAAAGACACGAAAAGGATTTTTGACAAAAAAGATGGCAAAATTGTGGTTACGCCTCTTATTCCTCCAGTTTTAAAATAAAATATATTACAACATGTCAACATTTTTTTTTCTCTGGAGCCTGGATTTAAAGTAATTGAGACATATAATTAATATTTATTTTTACTGATAGTACTTGGCCATTTTGGAGTAGAAACATAATCCAATATTATCTTGTCTTGAACTTCTTAACAATTTTGTATCAAGTGTTATGGTTTTCATATGTGGGCTGTGCATTTCCCACATGTATTATAGTAGTCAGACCTAGGAACATATCAATGATTTGAGGGTCCCAAATGATCAACTTCTAATGGATGGATCACCCTCATTAAATATGGTTCAAATAAAAAAATTAAAACAAAAAAAGTAAAAAAAGTAAAAGTATCGGCATTATTTACAGGTTATCCTCTTTTGTTCCCCAAATTATTCTCCGTGTTTTATACTGTTCTTTGATCCTTCCCTACCTGAATTATTGCAACTTGGTCTGGTCCAACACTTACCCTTCCCATCAAACTGTTACTCCTTCAGAAGAAAGCCGTTCAAATTATGTCGGGTGCACCTCCGCGAGCCCACACTGATCCTTTATTTTCCTCCCTTGGTCTTCTAAAAATTCATGACATCAATCATCTTCAGCAATGCGCTTTTATTTTTTCATGGGTAAATTTCTCTCTGCCCCCTCAATTGAAATCATTACTTAATTTTAATTTTTATTATCATAGTCATTTTACCCGCTCTTCAAATCAACTTTATATTCCCTTTCATAGAACCACTTCTTTCCAGCAAAATATTCAATATACTGGTCCTAAGCTATGGAACAATCTCCCTCACTCCATGTATAATTCCTACTCTAAAAAAAACTTCTGTTCAAGACAGAAAAACATCTCTTATCAAGTTATGCATAATTTTCTCTTTTTACCCATTCTCGATCTCCATTACCAACTCGTTACATTTTGTTTTTGTCCCAATATTATAAAAGAAAAAAAATGCATTTCTGAGCATCCTTGTGTTTTCTGCTTTGTCTGCCTTGTCTCCTGTTGTCCTGTCCCCTGTTGTCCTGTTCTGTTTTGGCTTTGGTTTTTCTGTGTGTTTATTTCAGGGCAGCCCTACACAAGCTCCGCTTTCTGGGTTTCGCCCCTCAAACTTGGCTAGTTATTTATTATTTGCATTAATTAATTTTGAGAAATAAATGTTCTTTTGAACTTGAACTTGAATAAATCAATTTTATATTGGATCCACATCTGATATAAAGGCGCTCATACACAATTTATGGTGCATCCAGGAAACATACAAAAATAAAATATATACTATATAGAAAAATAAAATTAAACTTAAAATTTTTAAATTGCAAAATACAAAGTAAAACTGAATTCTGTACATGAAGACAAGGCTTCAGCAATCCTTGGATAGTTAATTGGTGGTGCTGTGAATTTGATAGTACTAAGCTGAATTTAATATTACTATTCAGAATAAGAACACATCTCATGTTTTCACATTGATCTTTGTAATGATTGACATGGCCTCTTGTATGAACCTCCATTTTTACTGCTTCCTGTATCAGGGCATTAGAAAATTTAAATTAAAAAAAGTCAATATTCGTTTGATTCAATTTTGTATATATTATTTTACTGACCTTTCTGTCGATTGACTGGCTTAAGATTTGTGTTAGTGTAATAATAGTCTATAAATTCATTTTATTTAATAAAATACTTTCACATGTTAAACTTGTATAGTACATATTTTTTTATTTTATTTTAAATTGTGAGCAAGAATGTATTTGATGTAGAGTCAAAAAAGAATATCTTTGTCTGTAAATCATAAATAATATGTTTTTTTTCATATTTATTATAAATGGTGTTATGTGTAACTTGTAAAAAAATTGGGATAAAAAAGAATAGTTAATAAAATTCTTTCAAATTATATAACTATTACATTTACTGCTTACAGGTGCATATCTCAACTTAGGAATGGTTTTAGCAACCCTTGAGAGGTTTACAGAAGCTGAGGAGGTATATCGGCTTGCTATTGCCATAGATAGTACAGGGTTAAAGGACCCAAGAAGTCACACAAATGCTGTTATGTCGGCCATGTTCAACTTGGGAAAACTGTTACATGATCAGGCAAAATACAATGTAAGTCAGCAATATGTGTTAAGTTTTGTTTTATGTGACAAATATGTATTGATGCATGATGATGTAATATCACACCCACATACTATATGGGCAATTTAAAAATATTTGCCAGAAATTGTTGATACAATAATTATGCTATTTTGAGGCAAATGGATTTATTAAAGTGCATTTTCAAAAGCTTATTTTGTGGGCTTCTGTACCAATCTCTCAGAAGACTTTTTTTGTAATACATTTACAAGAAAACAATTTTTTTTAAAAAACTAATAACAGGTGTTACATATGATGATATAGGTTGTTGGATCACCTGCCAACCCTTCAACATCAATGAAAAGAGTTACAATTCGCATCAATGAAACACAGTATTCATGTTCGATTTACAGGTCAAACACATTAAATTACATAGTTGATGGTAGAGCCAAATTTACTTTTATAGAGGTAGCTACTTCTCAACGTTTTCTGTTGCTTTTACCCATGATCTGTAAACCAAAGCTGTGTTAGTATTGGATTAATTTTGACCAAGGTGAAAGGTTAACTTTACTTTTTTTAAATCTCTAAAATATGCTGAGATTTTACCCTGGCTAAATACTATTGGCATTTCAAACTGTACCACACAAATTTAAACCTCTTCAAAGTTAGTTTCACAAAAAGCGCACAAATTTTCCATTATGCACAATATTAATGCATCAATATTTACAGAGTTGCATTTTTCGCATTGGACTTTTCTTCTCAAGAAAAATATCCTGGTTGTGATTTCTGGGCACAAATTGCTTTGTTCAACTAACTGAGCAGCTTAGGCAATTTGACAAAGGAGAACGTTATGTAGACTGTTTGCAACAGGGCTTTAGTTTACCAAAGTATGATGATGATGTATGTTAATTAACATGTAAGAATCTCAGCATATGATATCACAATAATGTAGTAATGACAAACATGCAACTAAATTACTTTGATGCTATTACCACATTGTTCCCAAACTGAAGCATATGATACTATATTACTGATGATGAAATACATATTCACACGTTAAATATATTAGTGTTGAAATAACATGTCCTGCATATGGTATATAATACAATTGTTTACGCTAAATTATGCTTTCTTTTTATGGATCCAATTATGCAGTTGTAATCTGCAGTCAATAATTAGATATAGAGGATTTGGGTGCATTGTAGCATTAAGTAAAGATTGTTAGTTCTATAAATTATTACAAGAATTATTACACTCATGATTAACCAATGTAACTATTGGTATTTCTGCTGGTTCTTTCTTTGGGTTCACAAATGCATTTATCATATCTTCTTTGCTAGGTTTATTGTGAATTCATCAGTTTCGTTATTGTTTTAGTATTTACTCTGTTCATTCTAGCATTAGTTATAACTATTTCTCGTGATGCCATTTCTATTTATACAAAGGCCTTATAAGGCTATTTCTGTCATATATGGGCTGGTACCCTCAAATATTATAACTTTATGACAAGCTTATTGCATTAGTACTGAGCTACGACTACAAATCTTGGCTCCCAATTAGAAACCACAGACACGCTGTCATCCGGTGGCATGTTAAGTTTAGTTTACCGTTACATTAAGCATTACTGCTCTGTTGATTTCCTTTCTCATTTACCACATTTCATTATTTTTGCAAGCCATCTTGTCTTCCATTCATTTACACTTACTATTTCCAAAGTTTAGAACTGATATTTTCCAGTTACTGGAAAAAATTCATATTTTGATTCTCTTTTGAATAATTGTTTTTCTGCTTTCTATCAACCATCCTATAGTAGTAGGTGACAGGTTCTTTTTTTTTTAATGGATGCTAATAAAAAATTTTTTTTTAGAAATGTGTACATAACTATGATTACTACATACTATGACTATTACATTTGCATTAATTCTTCAAATGAAGGGAGGCAGGCTTAACCCCATGTTAAGAGAAGGATCTTGAAAACACATTTTTTACCAGGTTATGCAATTTGAATATCCTCTTGCTGATTCTGTGTGCATTTCTGTTTATAAAAAAAAAAAAGCAGGGTTGTCATCATATCATAGTTATTTCTTCTAATGTGTAATTTTGTTTTGTTCATTAGGCTGCAATTGATGTGTTTTCTGAAGCTCTTGAGAGACGCCCAGACTATTACTTACCACAAAGTCTATACAACATGCTTGGTAAGTATTGGATGAAAAAGTACTATGTACTGAAAAGAGATGGAAAGTAGAAAACCAATATGAATGCAATAAAAATATATATGTATTAGGAAAAAGACAAGGAAATGAAATGTAACGCCAAAGGGATAAATAGCACTATCGAAATTTAAAAAGAAAGAAAAAAAATATATCGAAATATACTAAGCAATATTTCAAATGATAATAATAGTACTAGCATTAGTAGTTCAATCCATCGCTCAGTGTTATGTAGGTCATATTTATAATCACCGCACCACTCCAGAGTAAATTGTGTGGAGAGCATCCGGCAACAACTTCAAGGAATAACTATGGTGGTTTCTTTTTGTGCTGATGGCATTAAATATAGGCATAAGAAAAAGGAGTATGTTGGGTATATGGAGAGTTTCTGAGTGAGTAGGTCTAATAGTATTGGAGTTGAAAGGATCACCCCAAATACAGTGCTATAGTGAAGATGAAGAAAGGTTTATTGCTCCAAAAATATGTGCAGATCTAATATTTAGTGTCGTAATTTTATAACCTATATTTGAAAAGTTTTGTTTAAAAAATTGGTGAGCTGGAAGATAAACATAGTCTTATTGTTAGAAATATACATGGCAACCCTTTTTATCAACAATGGAATTATTTAAAAAATTGAAAAGTTTTTATGGAGAACCTACTGTTAATTACATATAGGTACATTTTATATAATTTTAAGTAGTTAATATTCGAAAAAAATCTAAAAGTGAATGACTAATTGAGCTATCTATATTGTATTTTGTAAATTATTTAAATTTTATATGTTTTATTATATATATGTATATATATATATATCTAATGTAAAAAATACATGTCAAAATAAATATTAAAATACCCGATTCATTATACCACTGAATTTAGGAATTATGGAATGAATGGAATTCCACAGTTTGGCAGAATCATTAAATAGAGAATTCTGGTAAACTGATTCCTTACTCAAGTATAAACTTGATAATGGTTTTATTGGTATAACATGTGGGACATAGATGTAGTGATAATTAGCCCTGATGGAAAACATTACAGCTTACAGTCTGGTATATTATGTTGAAAGGGTCCATAACATAATTTAACAAAGAGGTTCTTCTACCTATTAATTGACATCTTCCATTAAGATAAGTTGTCCATATGCTCGGCATACACAGCATTTTTTCAAAATTTTCTTTTATCGATTGACTTAAAGTGTGTTTGGGATCCTCAGGTGAAACATATGCAAAATTTGGTGATGCAATAAATGCTGAGCGGTTCTTCAAGGAGTCCCTCCTGCACAAGCCAGATCACGTGCCTGCATATTTGACTTACGGAAACTTACTGGGAAAAACGGTAATGCATCAACATTTATATCATTTACATTGATGTACGGTCTGCTGCAATAGAAGTTGTTACCCTATGATTTAATTTGTAGCCATCTTACAAACAAACTTTGCATAGGTTACGCTTGATTCAACATAGCAGTTTTGAACTGCTGGAGCCATGCGAATTAGGAATCAGTGAGGTGTGAATATGAGACATGTGATGGGAGTATTTATGAGCTAACTTTATCACATGTACTCACATGCCATGCTTGAGCAATTGTGGCAGACTTGAGATTTCTGTTGGGGAGAAAGATGCCCAATGGGAAGGGAGAATGACCTAATGATTATTTTCCCCTTTGCAAAACTCTCCCAGATTGCACGAAAATGTAATCAGTAAACAAATGTCATAAGAATGGAAATAATTGTGTGTAGATATTATAAATTGCAATATTACCTAATACTACTAAGTTAGAATAAACATTGGGTTGTCATTATTAATTTTTGTTTAGCATAAATAATATATGTCAAATATAGTGAACGAAAAATTATGAGGGTTTCATCACAAAATGAGACTTTTAGTACCAAACATAAAAATGAGTCTTACAAAATGTGCCCCAAAAACACTTAATATGTAAACCAATTCAGAGAACATTTGTTATTGTAAAATATACATATTTTAACTTTGTCAGTGTCTGACTTCATACATATTTTCTTGAATATATCAAATTGACTTGGCATGCAATTACAACTCATTTTGTCATGCCACCCACAAGTAACAAAAAATGAATAATTAGTAATTGAAGAATTTATATAAATTGAAACAAATATTTCCAATCCAATTATAAATTACACAAAAATATCAATTATTTGTATGTAGATTTCTTCATATTTGTTCACTAGTGGCTTTTATTTTATA
Organism: Anneissia japonica; assembly: GCF_011630105.1. Lineage (NCBI taxonomy): Eukaryota > Metazoa > Echinodermata > Crinoidea > Comatulida > Comatulidae > Anneissia > Anneissia japonica. Next base: position 5,494,030 of record NW_022704992.1, on the reverse strand, counting down.
CATTTTTCTGCAAAACACTAAAGTTTTCAGGAATTGTTTGTTTTCCAGAATCGTGTTTTGCAAGCAGAAAAGATGTTTAACAGTGCAGTCGAACTGGAGCCTAATAATCCAAGTGTTTATCAACATTTTGGTAATTACGTTTATCTGACCTTTATACCTATATGCAAATAAGGTTATAAGTTCAGTGTTATGAATTCAATAGTAAATGGAGCAATGTTACTCGCTGCATCGTACAGTGGTCGTACAACAAACCCGACTATACTCGCTGTGAGCTCTAGATGACGCAACAGCATCTGCTGAGTGACTAACAGTCTGAATGAACCCTCATTAAAAACGATCCATCGTCATGTTGCGTTCTTTAGCGAGTGCCCGGCTTAAAGTAAAGTAAAATAAAATACAAGTAGCACCTTATTGACTAACCTTAACATTATTTAATACAAGCTTTCACCTGCAGTCTTGTCTTTATAAGGTGCTGCATCTGATGAAGACAATATGTAATTGGACATAGCTGTGTCATATAATAATAACAGACAAATATAAACAAAGTAGCACTCTATACTTAATTTATTAGATTAAATTTATTATATCACTGGCTTTCACCATCAGTGGATGCTGGCTTGGTGGGTGAATGGCACATTGAATGTAGCAGTGTGATATACATTGGTCAACTAATAAGAGAGGCGGATATAATCAACTATGTATTAAGGCCAGTAGTATACCAATAATAAGACTTAATGCACAATCATTAAACTGAGTTTGCAAATGAAATATGGCGTAGATAATAATTATTGTATAACTGCATATGTAGCATAATAGATAATGATATAGTTATGCTATAAGGATATAGGTGTAAAAATAAATGGAAGAACCACAAATTACATCTAAGTAATGTCCTAGAAAGCAAGCATCTCTATTAAGGCCTTATAAACACAATCAAGTTTGTGAATTATCAAGATAGCATAGATTACTGGCAAAAATTTGTGCAATAAATAATTTAAAAGTTAGTCAATAAAGTACTATTAGTGTTTTGTTTCAATTCTGTAAATGGAAATGGTTTAAAACAGCAATTATCAATTTTGAAAATATATGAGAATTTTGAAATTTAAACTTCTTATGTTTTAACAATATAACAGACAGTTTCATGATTGATTGAATTATTTATATTTTTGTATGTTTTTAAAATTTAATAAATATATTTTTTACTATATATTTTTATAAATATTGATATGAAAATATTTTCTTTTGTGAAGCTCAATTTTTAAACGATCAGAAACGTTATGAAGAAGCAATTGCATTATACCAGAAGGCCATGTCAATGCTTCCAGACGACTTCGAAATTATTTTCAATTTGGCTAACTCATACCGTCAAGCAGGCCAGAACATTGATGCTGAAAAATATTACAAGATTGCTGTTAAGATTAAACCTACGGTAAGATTCAATTTCTTATATATTGTAGCTACTGTAAACTTTTATTTCTGTTTTTTTATTACATCACTGGCTTTTTTTCACACAGTGGACAAATTTAGATGATAATCTTTTTATGGTCGCTCCAACACAAATATAGGAAAAATATTATGTATATTAGCAATGCCTTCTGTTGGTTGGATTTCACACTGTACTAGGCCATTTCAGAATTTATGAGCATTTACAAAATTCATAGACAGCATGAAAAGGAACAAAAAAAAACATCCATTAGGATTTGTAAGGGTAAAGCTTGGTTTTCATATAATCACTGCACATTATTGCTGACAGCTTTCAGAGATACTGATCAGTCGGTCAAATCGGGGAACCTTCCCGATAGAGTCAGGGCCTGTTACACAGTACGATTGCACTGAAAATTACTGTAGTAACGGTAACGATTTTAAGATAAGCCAGGCTAAAGATTTCCATCTGAACTATGCTTTACCACATACAATATTTAGATATCACCTCACCTATCCTATTTATAAAACACACAACAGACCAAGTAATACTTAATCTAGCCCTACAGACATGCTAATCCTACTCCTAAAACTAAACATGGTTGGCCTTTGACTCTGAGGAGCTCATCCACCCATTCAGCTATTTTTTCTTCTGCTGGGTGACCATCCACCCTCCCACTCAAGGCCATTAAGGCCAGTATTTGGGGTAGTCACCAACGGCTCGAGTGGATGATAATAAACAGACTATTATTTTATTAAAAGAGAAACAAAATAATTTAAATAATTACATTGTAATATTCATTGAAGGCATTATTAAATAGCTGTATTCTTTTACCAATTGCTCAAATATGTTTACATTTAATTTTTTTAGCTGGGATTTTTTATCCACATGCTAACATAAAAACTTACCTGGATAAAGTACATTCTCAGCTTCCACTTTGTTACATCCTGGATTAACGCAAACAAATGGTCATTAAACCAAACAAATGGTCATTAAACCAAATTTCATGTTATTGAGCAATACATTATGAGAGCACGCAGGTTAATTTACTTTTAATCATGTTATAACTAAACAAGTTTCAGAAATAAAATTCCTGGGTTTATGGGTTGGTGACCGATTCTTAAGTATAGAAATAAACAGCAATTATGGCAATTTCAAAGTAAACGTTGATTTGTACTCTGTGATTAACATTTTCTTGATCATGTCAACTTGAAGATTAGGGATCTGTTTGATTATAAAATTAATGTATGACTATATAAAAGAAAAGTACTAGTTTTGTTCGCACAAGACATTCAAGTAAACACTCAAATTCATCCATATTCTACAAACTCATTATAGGCCTTGAGAGATTTAACAGTGATATTGGTTTTTTTTTTTTTTCACTATTAGCGAGAGGAACACATTTTTATAAACAAATTTCACAGTTCCTTGCTCTGTACATTATCATTTGCATGTGTGAGTGAAATAAACTGAACTTGAACTCTAAAAGAAAATGTGGTTTTCATTGACAGCAAACTATTGTGTAATGAAAATATTTTTCTTTGTTTGCAGTCATCAAATGGACACATGAATCTTGGAGCTATACTTCATTTAAACGGGAAATTAGAGGAAGCGGAGTCAATCTATTTGAAGGCGCTACAACTTAAACCAGATGATCAGATAACTCAGCAAAATCTACGCAAACTACGAAAATTGATGGCAAAGCAGCAGGATAAGAATTTAGAAAGCAACAGAAGATAGGAAGATAGGATATATAAATTACGGATAATTTGATGGGGGTGTGGGTGTTAACAAATTTTATTTGATCTGTTCACATCAAGTAACTATTTTTAGGTTTTATGTCATTTAAGTAATTAAATATGTAACAGCCCTGTCTTCATGATTACTACCATACACCATTGCAAGTGTACACATGTCATTGTAACCATAATCACCACTCACTGTGAATGATCAAATAAGTGCTTCTCTCAAATAATAAGCACTACTCTTAAAATAAGCAGCACACCAGACAGATGTTTTTTATTAAGCGCCGCTCTCGAATAATTACTGCAGTGTTTATTCAAATTGTATTTTATTTCGAATAAGCATCATAGCACTTGAGAATATACAAATACAAAATGGTTTGAAGTGATGTAGTGAATTCTGCTTCCGGAGGTGTTGGATGATTGGAGCTACCTCACGACATTAAGTGGAGAGAGTAGTCCCAATCATCCAACAACAAGAGAAGTAGAATTCACTGCTTTACCAAAATAAAACCATTTTGGTTTTTTTTACTATACCTCATAAATATTAAACAACAAACCGTCCATCTACATTAGCCATTTCGGTCTGTGAGGGTATGATTACGCAGTTTGCATATGGTTCACATAGGCAGGGGTACGGTAGTAGATTTTGGATAGTACTTTTTTTTCCCGCATACGCATAAATTTGGCACACGCAAGGAATTATTGGAAACTACCGCACCCCTTATCAGGTAAAATTGACCAATGAAATATTATTAACTAATTAATATTTATGAGGTACAGTAATATATATTACCTGACGTGCCTTGATATTCATTGGGACACTACTTAACAACAAGACAGGCCTATAAACATATGATATCATTTTCACAATATAGAATTGTGTAACAAGAGAATTGTTTACAGTAAATGTTGATCTCAAATTAGTACCTCTCCCAAATAACAGTCACACTGAATCCTGCAATACTTTTATAAGTGATAGTCTTTAAAAATCTGCGAATATCTTCATGCCTTTATCTTTACCTACTGGTTTACAACAAAATTCTAACTTTAGCTGTCTGTGTATGCTCCAACACCAGTTCCATGATCCAACACAATGTTAGCCCTGCAGTGCACAGAAACCTCTGCTATGCCCTCCACAGTAATTCAAAACAAAAATCTTCTGGCACCTTTCTTTTCTCTTCTCTTCCCTCTTGTCAGCTGATTACATTATATTCATTTAAAGTTAATATTGTTATATCATACTTTAAGAGTAAACTATGATTATTGACATTGACACATTATAATATTTGATATTGATAATTATAATCAATATCATCAACATCTTCATCAACATCATTATTCTCATCTCATATTTGATACACTGGAGGCCAATCCAAGGCTTAAATATTTACCATTATCTATGACAAATTTTCCATGGTTATTTAAATAGAATACTTTGGCTCATATAGGAAGAACAAAAATACAATATGCATTGCATGATACATTCCTATGCATCTGAGTGATAATTTCATTAAAAAAAACATATTGCAATGTAATATAATTGCACCATTATTGTATATAGATTACTAAAGAATAAAATATTTTCTGTGATTGTAGATAAAAAGTGCAATGATTAAAAATCAATACAATTTAGTGTAAAATTTAACAAGATTGCCTTTTAATTAATAGCCATGTTCCTAAAAATGTTAAAAAAAACATGTTTTATATAATTTTTGCAACAATATTGCAAATACTCTATTCTCTTCTACATTTCCACCCACCAATTTGTGTTTTTCCTAGGCACCATAGAATAAGGTTTTGTTTGTTTTCAAATTATTGGCAAACAAGTAAATGATAGCGACATAATATTTTATATTTTTTATGACAAAGTCGTACACATCTTAATGATACGTTGAGTAATTTATTCAAAATATCCATTAAGCAAAGTTATTATTGTATATTAACCACAGTTTTACATTTAGCAATATTTAATTTTTTTGAGATATCTATGCCTGTTAAAGAGCATGTTTATTGTATATGCAAAATATTAAATTTTTATCTAAACAAAGCAGACTTGAATTCAATTGTGTTATTTAAGAAATGTGTTCATAACAACCATTGTCTTCATAATTTAACATTAAAGATACCAAATGTTGAGGTAATGAACTCAAATGAGGAAAAACAATATTTTAATTGTATATTTTAAAAAGTTGTTGAGTTTTTAATTTAAAAATATACACGCAAATTATTGAAAAATGTTTGTAGGCAAAAAAAACTTGAAATCAGCAAAAACTTGAATAAGCTGAAATATTTCAATATGTGTTTCTGTTAGAAACACAAATTGATTCCTAAATGAGAATTGTTTTTGATTGTACCAAAAGATAGTATGTGTTTAGACATACTGTTGCCTAAAAAACTTAATTTATTAATTTGTAATCTTTTAAAAGTTATTAGTTTTTACCAAAAATTAGAATGAGAACAAAATTTCCCTGCCACTAAATAATGCCATTCTTATTGTCTTTGCATACCTTTAAAAATAATACTTGAATATACATACCCTTAAATTTCAGTCAGCCATTTATGGGAGGATTTGTTTATCAAAATGAGTCAAAGGTGCTGCAACCTTCAGCCATGGTTCAAGTGGCACACTCATATATGGTTTTGTAATGAGTAGGAGGTTTCCCTTTTACTCTGGCACTCCGTGATTTCAACATCACAACATAATTTGGAATAATTACAACAAAGCAAAGCTTTATATTCTGATTAAAATCACATTGTTTAGTGTTTCATTTTTTCCTATTATTTTAAGGCACTATTATTTTGATTTTAACCACACTGACCTTTTCAAACCTATTCTGTTATTGTAATATGCCATCATAAAAACTGTTATTGTATCTCTTGCATAAAATATCAACATAAAGTAATATATCTAACAAAAATAAAAACCCATCAAACACAGGAATTAAGAAGGGGTGGTGGGGGTGGATATCCTGTGAGAGCCAGGGTAGAAATGAAGAAATCGCCCTGGTTCAGGCTTATAACACATTAGAATTGAAAGGTGACAAGAATCAATCAAATGTAAACGGAGGCAACAACCAGATTACAAATAAGCCATATTATTTTACATTTTTTCACTGGGTAAACTTTCTGTGCTTAATTTTTTGCCACTTTTCAAATTGGGTGTTATTTTATGAAAAAAACTGTTGGGATGCAAAAAAAAAAGGGCAGCAAAGAAAAAAGTGGAAACAACCAATCAGTAAAACAAAGTAATGGAAACAATCAAACAGAATGATAAAGAAGCAACAACAAAATTTATTGGAAGGCCCAAGGGGGAAATACTAAAAGAAATTAGATTTAAATTAATATCAAACCACTTGGAATAAAAAAAGAGGCAACACCAATTCCATTGGAATATACATAAAAACTATAAAAGCGACAAAATTGAAAAACAAAACCCACAACAATGAAAAAAGAGACAACCCTTTACGATAAAAAATAGGTGGGAGACTAGTTATTGTTTTTAATTAAATATCCTTTGTTATTTTTCTTTATACATGTATTAGAAAAAAAAAATTCCTATAAAGAATTGTAATTTTTATTTCTCCTGATTTTATTGATTTCTGAATTGTCTTGTCCAGGAATGGCACACTTATTGATAACCTTTACAATAACTTGAGGTTACTTGTCCGTGTATTATATTTCATTTCTATTTTCCAATTATCTTTAATGTCCTCAACAATTTTTTTCATTAGTGTTGCTATAGAAACAGCTAATATTGACGGGTTTAAATTATTATCTAGAACATCATTTGTCAAAAATAAATCATCCGATCTGATCACATGGAGTTGGCGGTGCCTTTTGATAAGTGTATAATAATTATACCTTATTGTTTTTAACAATTAAATATTATTTCTGCACCCACAATGATCACTAGTAAAACGTCCCAAGGGCAGACCAAATAACACGTCAGTGCAAACCATAAAAAGGACTCGGAGCAATTTAAAATGAAGATGGGTAAATGAGAAGCAAGGGAGTTGGCCACTAAGACTTGAGTGGAATATTCTGATCGATGAGGGTGTTAACGCTAAGTCTACAAAAGATCTATAAGCTACCAGATGATAATGTACAGCACAAATTACAATACAAAGGTAATAATAATACAAAGGTAGAAACTCAACGAACTTGTGCAAATATTATATGCCATACTTCCAGCACAAGAACTTTAAGTTACAGATTTGTAATTGAGGAGGAAAATGGTGTGGTGTGTGGGGGAAGGTCAGTGACAATTTCAAAGGGGCGGGGGGTGATGTTGAGATTTTTGTTTAGAAATGCTTGACCATAGACACTGGTACATGGAAATTAAAAAAAATGTGTTGTTTTGGAGTACCATGCTTCTCCTTTCTTTTCTCCTGTTTTAAGTTCTCCCTTTTTTAGGAGGTGGCTGCCCTTCCTCAATTCCCCGCTGCCCTGGATCTCTGGATGATGAAATTTAAATTTGTAATTGCTTGCAGCATTTAACAAAGTACATTGTACAATATATTTTTGATTTGTATTTATTTTCAAGACTTCATTACAGTCAAAATTATAAATAGTTAAAGATATAAATTATAAAGGTGACAAGTATATGAATCAGTTTTTTTTTAATGAAACGTACAGTATCTGACTCATTGGATTATGTGTTTACGCCTGAGATACAAGCTCATTATTGTGTAAATCATAATGATGAAGAAGATAGCACTTTACAGACATAACATATATTTAATACTCTTGAGCTTTTAATTGCCCAGTGGACTTCTTTTGAGACATTCTCATAAGACTCTCATCAAAAAATCTGTGTGGATGAAAGCTTGAGAAATCAAATTTATGTTGCTCTATGTCTGTAAAGTGCTGTTTATATTGTTGTTTATTTAACCTGGGAAATACTTGATCCCCTTAATGGTACTTACACGGGATCAGCATAAAATCGCACTCACAAAAATACATTAAATACAACAGCAGCAATAACATTTGTATATTTTACCGGCTATAACGAATATCTTGCATTGGAGTGCGCCCTCACTACACATACAAAAAAAATACTGTTTAAACGTATATGCATACTACTGGTGGCTAAATATCCGCTGCCTAATAATAATTAATAAATAATAATGTTAATAAACAATAACAACAATAATAACAACAATAATAATAATAATAATAATAATAATAATAATAATAATAATAATAATAATAATAATAATAATAATAATAATAATAATAAAACTTGGATGATGATACATAAAATTTAACATTTAATGACTAAGCTAAAATTAAAACTTCAAGGACAAAAAAAGAACTAGGGCAGGTAAAGCAACTGAGCAACTGAGTTATTTCATGTAATAAAGTCTAGACAACAGTTGAATGGCAATGTAGCGATTGAATGATGGATGCGCCGATGTCTTGAGAATTGATGTTTCTTCGGCAATCAAAGAACGTGGCTCAAAGAATGTGGTATGCAAATTAAAATAATAATACTAATAATAATATTTCATAACCAAACTGTGATGTACTTCAGGTCATTAAGAAAGTAATAATTTGCATTTAAATCACACACAGTGAAAAGTTATATTCTCAATAAGCAAACTCACATCACACCAAAGTAACAACTTGCATAGGCAGAGACAGACAGTTGTATTTTGTAAGCATGAATAAAACTTAAACAAATCTAAGTCAACATAATTTAAAAGCAGTTTTATAATTCAATTACTGTATAAGTGTTTAGTATAAATGCTATGAGTGTATATAGCAGCTCCCATCTCTTTCCAAATTTTATTAGGAGACGGGTGGGCAACCATTCTGGGACAGGACTTAAACAAAACATTAAAATCAATTAAAATATCACATTACAACTGTTCCTAAATGTTCGCAGCCAGATAAAAAGAATTATTATTCAATTACTGTATAAATACTTTTAAGAGAAATAACATTATTAGCAGCTCTCACCTCTTTTCCATAAAATTTCAAATGTGTAGGTGAGGGTGGGGTGGGGATGGCAACACATATCTGGTATGGCAATATATATGAATTAAATTTAAATTAAATACATTATAAATGTTTATCGATTTCACATTCAAATTAAGATAGAAAAAGTATTTATTCATTCATTTAAATTTAAAACAAAAACAAAAACGAACACACACAATAGGAGATCCGTCCTAACAAGTTGATTCAGTTACGGTATGTAAGGATTCTTCCTCAATCATGTGAAGTGGAAAGTAAAACCCACAGAAGGTTCCAGAATAGTGTCTGCCTAGAGCCTTCCTTAGTTGATGTGGTATAAATGAAAGACGGGAAAATTATTGAATAACAATTTTGGATGTAATTTTTTATAAATGGGCATTTTGCATTAATTTTGATGGTTATTCTTGGATTTTTTTTTTATAATGTATATTATTTAATGCCAGATGCAGTTTTTTTAGATAAAATAATATTAAACTATTATTAGAGTCTAATAATGCATTTCATATATTTAGGATGTTAATCATTTCTTATGTTGCTGTTACACTGGGAAAAATGGGATTTGGCAAGCTCGATTTCACAATTTTTGAGTTTTCAATTTGGCATTCGGCAAACTGGGTTGCGGTAGTGGAGACGGCAATCCGGATTAACAATTGTTTTTAAATCATTTTCTACCTTCATTAATTGTTATCAATTTGCAATTGTTTTTAAATTTTTGATCGAGAGTCTATTTTATCATTGTGCTATCTCAATTTTACTCTTGTTACTGGATATGTTTTGTACTTGTTATGAGGGCCTCTTTGAGTCAGCCTCGCTGTGCCCTCATAAAAGAAAGTTGAACAAATAAAATAAATAAATTATCACAAATACTTATTATTAAGCCGCATTCACATTGCTACATATCATTATTAATGTTGTTACTTATTACATTTATACGGAAGCGTAATGCTGCGAACGTAAAAATAATGTTAGGCTATCTGGTACGTAATATTATACGAGATTATCTCGTAAATTATTTTACGTTGCCAGTAATACGCCTCCGTACTTCCGTATTTTTATTATTGTGTTATTTTATCGTTCTTATTTATACAGTATTGTGCTGACGCTACATTTTTTTTATCAATATATTAATTATCATTACACAACTTTTTAATTATCATTTTTTGTTATTTTTTGTCGTTATTTCATCGTATATA